>NC_045436.1:79475586-79659317 GCF_002776525.5 Piliocolobus tephrosceles | reverse complement strand
CACAAATCTCTGATTGGGAAGAAAGGACAACAGAAGACTGTCTAAAGGATGCCTGGATTCCTTGTTATCTCAGGACTCTAAATACTCTTAACAGCTGTCCAGTGTTGGTGATTCCAGTGGACTGTATCTCTGTGAAAAACACAATTTTGCCTTTTTGTAATTCTATTTGAGCAAGTTGGAAGTTTAATTAGCTTTCCAACCAACCAAATTTCTGCATTCGAGTCTTAACCATATTTAAGTGTTACTGTGGCTTCAAAGAAGCTATTGATTCTGAAGTAGTGGGTTTTGATTGAGTTGACTGTTTTTAAAAAACTGTTTGGATTTTAATTGTGATGCAGAAGTTATAGTAACAAACATTTGGTTTTGTACAGACATTATTTCCACTCTGGTGGATAAGCTCAATAAAGGTCATATCCCAAACTAGTTGTGTATTAAATTGGCTTGATTGTAATAGGAATTTGTTATGAATATCTAGCAGCAATAACTAAGCACATTTCTTTGTGACTGAACTGTCAAATCTAGATCAACAAAGTGAGATAGACCAAGTATGTATTTTTAATGTTATATAATAAGCTACTAAAGTTTTAATTTAAAAAGTTGGCAGGAGCTGGAGTGGGACCATTTCAGTTTGTGCATTGACTTTGCTTGCTGTGTGACAGCACTGCACTAGTATGCTGTTAGTGTGGTGGACTTGGGGAGGGAGAGAATAGGTAGGAATGTCCTGTATATCCACATAATGAACTCCGAATTTAAACTCTGAAGCTAATAGTGCTACATGCTAGGCCTTGCTTTGAAGTCTGAAATTGTTAAGCACTCAGTAACATCATTGGGGATATACTATCTCCATTTTATTGAAGAGAAGCAGGGTTTCTTATTTGAAAGTACCGAGTTCTGGTGGTAGTTAGAAGGTAACAGCTTGGCTCACAGCATTTTGTAAAAATTGTTACCTTGTTGGGTTGAGCAGATCGTTTCCACAGTTTGTCATGTTTTTTAAAAAAATCAAAACTGCACATAACATTCCCCCCACCCTCACCGTGAAAACTAACATGACACCATACTTCCAAGTGGTAATGTTCCAAATGGGAAGGAAAAGGTGAAATCAAAAGTTTGCTTTTGTTAGGGCAACACTTGAGAGGCTGATTCCTCCCTTGTTTTGGATACACAGGATTAGGGCCGCTCTGTACCACTCGTTGCAAGCTACAAATTAAACTGCTTTGTACTTATTTGGATAGCCTGACATCTGGGTCAGAAAAAAATGCAGCTGAAATAAGGCTGTCATACAAGCCCTAAGATTAGGTTCAAACGACGCTCTAACGTGTCCCGGAAGTGCTGAGACTGGACTGACTGACACCTTGGTCCTCACCTGACTGCATCCTCCCTCGCTTGAGGGGCTCAGAGGCGGGGCCTCCAAGCCCTGGGAATTTAACTGAAAACGAGTGTCCCCTTCCGCCATCCAGTCCTCATGCCCCCATCTGCGAGGGCCGTGCCCGGAGGTCACAGGGCACGGCGCTTCCAATGCCGGAAATCGGGTTCGGGGCGGAACCCCCCACTCCGCGATGGGCAGCCCGGCTGCCATTGCTCGCCTCGCGGGCAGGTCAGCTTCTAGCCTACCGGCGCCGTGCGCGGACCACCAAGTCAGCTCGGATGCCCGGGCCCAGGAGCTTGGTCCTGGGCCAGGACGGATGCGGCTAGCACCCTAAGGGGCCCGCGGGGGGCGGGGAGGCCGCCGTGAGGAGGCGGAGCTGCGAAGCCCGCCCGTCAGCCCGGGCCGTCGCCGCCGCTGCCGCGGTCCCCTGCGCTCCTCCCAGCCTGCCGCCGCACGCCCCCAGCCGGTCCGCCTCGCCTCCTCCGCGGCGGCGGCTTCCGCCCCTCTTAGCTGCGCTGCGAGAGGAAACGGAAGAAGGAGCAAAGCTATGGAGGGGAACAGGGATGAGGCTGAGAAATGTGTCGAGATCGCCCGGGAGGCCCTGAACGCCGGCAACCGCGAGAAGGCCCAGCGCTTCCTGCAGAAAGCCGAGAAGCTCTACCCACTGCCCTCGGCCCGCGGTGAGACCTCAGCGTCCCTTCTCTCCCTGCCCAATTCCCAGACCACCGCGTAGCCCGCCCCTGCCCCCACCTCGGCCCCTCCTGGAAGCCTGCGGAGCCCCGGCCTGCCTGAGCCATCCCCAGCCCCAGGCCGGTAGGGAGCATCTCGACACACCCCCGCCCTGGCCCCGGCCCCGGCTTCGGGCCGGGGATCGGGGAGAGCTGCCCGAGGCTCCTCTGCACCAGCCTGCCCGCCGGCTCCGCGTTCCGCCGTCCTGAATGTCCAGGTTTCTTTCTCCCTGTAGGAGACTTGTCTGGTACCGTCTTACCACAGTGAGGCTTTATTTGTATCTGTTTTGTTTATGTGGCCCCCTTCCTCGCCATTCTCAGTCCCACATAAGGCCTAGGCCCCTATCGAAGTGAGAGGAACGGGGTACTCTAGTGGCTAATCTCAGGTACCATCATTTCTGAGATCTGTAGAAAACTGTTCCCAAAGCAAACATCGAATACCTGAGATGACACTGCTTTTCCCTGGGAGAGAGTTCCTTTAAAAGAGAAGAGCACACGTTCGGCAAGAATGGTCAAGAGTCAGTAATGATTGCTGAATAGTATCTGATTTGATAACACCATAATTATCGATGAACCAAATCTCTGAGGAATATGGTACTGGGTTTCCTTTAGTTGAATTCAGCTTATTTATTGTCCTACTCAATAGGCTTCAGAGTAATAATAGCCAACATTTATTGAGCACTTACAAAGTGCCAATAGTTATGCCTAACATTTTGCATGGATTATTTCCTTTATTCCTCAGAACAATTCTGTGTAGAGGTGTGGGATTCATTTGACCAGGTTTACCCACATGGAAACAGACTTTTTGATGAATGAATGAATGAATGAATGAATGAATGAATGAATGAATGAATTAGCGAATGAATGAAAATATCTTACCCAAGGTCACACAATTAGTGGCAAAGTCAGAATAGTAGCTGAACTTTCAGACTTCAAAAAGTCTTTAACCGCTACACTGTTGCCTTGCCGTTACTTTTTCCGGATTAAGAAGAAAGTTATCGATAGAAGAAAGTTATCGATAGATTCAATTAATTGTAGAAAATTGTTAATGAAAATACTTATTTTGTTGTCTCTTAAAATTTTTTCCCTACGTCGTTGAAGCCCTGTGCTCTTTGCTTTTCTCTCTATCCTTTCCATTACATTGCCTTCTAACACTATACCCGTGAGGACAGGAAAATAAAGAGTTAATAATTTTTAAAATTGTGGTTTAAAAACCCACCAAATTTACGGTTCTTAACTATTTTTAAGTGTACAGTCCATTAGTGAAGTATATTGACATTGTTGTGCAGACTCTTAAGTACTTTTTCATCTTACAACACAACTGTGTACTAATTAAACAGCTCCTTATTGCCCTGTCTCCCAAAACCCTGGCAACTACCTTTCTACTTTGTGTTTCTGTGAATGTAACTACTTTAGTTACCTCAGATAGGTAGAATCATGCAGTATCTTTTTGTGACTGTCTTACTTCACTTAGCAAAACGTTCTCACGTTTCATTTATGTTGTAACATGTGAAGGATTCCTTTTTAAAAGAATACTGAATAGGCTGGGCGCGGTGGTTCACGCCTGTTATCCCAGCACGTTGGGAGGCCGAGGCGGGCGCATCATTTGAGGTCAGGAGTTTGAGACCAGCCTGGCCAACATGATAAAACCCCATCTCTACTAAAAATACAAAAAAGTTAGCCAGGCATGGAGGCGCATGCCTGTAATCCCAGCTACTGGGTATGCTGAGTCAGGAGAATCGCTTGAACCCAGGAGACAGAGGTTGCAGTAAGTCAAGATCGCAACACTGCACTCCAGTCTGGGCGACACAGTAAGACTCCGTCTCAGAAAAACAAACAAACAAACAAACAAAAAAAAACACTGAATAATATTCCATTGTATATATATACTACATTTTGTTAATCCATTCATCTGTCTATGGACATTTGGGTTCCTTTCACCTCTTGGCTATTATGAATGATGTTGCTATGAACAAGGATATATGCAAAGATCCTGCTTTCAATTATTTTGGATACCCAGAAGTGGGATTGTTGGATCATATGGTAATTCTGTTTTTAGATTTTGAGGAACCACAATACAGTTTCTGTAGCGACTGCACCATTTTACTTTCCCACGAACAGTATGTAGGGTTTCAGTTTCTCACCATCTTTGCCAACAACTATTTTCTGTTTTTGTTTGTTTTGATAGTACCTATCTTTGGGTGGGAGGTGATATCTCATTGTGGCTTTGGATTTGCATTTCTCTGATGATTAGTGATGTTGAGCATCTTTTTATATGCTTATTGGCTATTTTTATAACATCCCATTTTTGGAGAAATGTCTATTCAAGTCCTTTGCCCATTTTTAAATCACATTACTTGCCTTTTTGCTGTTGAGTTGTAGGAGTTCTTTATTTATTCTGGATATTAATCTCTTATCAGATACCTGATTTGTAGATATTTTCTCCTATTTATATGTTGCGTTTTCGTCACTTTGTTGATGGTGTTATTTGATACACAGTTTTTAAGTTTGTTGTAGTGCCATTTATCTATTTTTGCTTTGTTTTTTTTTTGTGTGTGTGCTTTTGCTGTCATATTCAAGAAATCATTGCCAGGAGTTAATTATTTTCGAATCCTCCCCTACTGTTGAATATGATTTCATTTAGTCATTATCTAGTCCTAGAGGGACAGTTTTAACATTGAGTGAGTAGGCAGTCTAGACAGAATAACTTGGCTTTTGAAGTCTGACTCCACCTACCAACTTGTAACCTTATTCTTGAGCAGGGTGGAGAACCTCTTTAGCCTTTAGCTTTTTCATCTTTAAAACGAAGACAATGTACTAATCTCATAGTGCTGTTGTGAGGATTAAATGGGTCAATACAGGTAAAGCATTTAACAGTAAGCACTCAATGAATTTTGGTGTCATCCCCATTTTACAAGTGTGAAGCTCTGAGAATTCTTAAAACCCACCCAAACTTACACAATCTATCATGCTTCTGTCATGCAAACAATTTGAATGAATCTCCTAAAAGATATTATAAGATACCAAAGCACAACACAATTTGTTGCTCTTAAAGACTTGAATGTAGGAAAAATTAAGAAATGTGAGGGTGAAAGTTGGTAGTACAAATGTAAGGCAGTATGTGATTACCAGATAAAGTGATAGGGGATAACTATGTAGTCCAAAAACCGTAGTTCAGATGCAGATGTTGTCTCTGACTCCTTTTTAACCACTGACAAATTACTTAACTTCTGTGAGCCTTCTTTAGTTACATGTAAAGCGAAGATGTCATCACATGAGTTATGTGAGCTGAAATAAAGTTATGTGCCAGTACTCAGAAAAGTGTATTTTATATAGAACATTCTAGAAGATGTTTATTGGCACAATTTAAGAATTCAGGAGAGAGAAAGATCTAGGACATTTGTGTGAGATCCTGACAAAATATTTCATATAGAAGTTGAAGCTATTGGTTACAATGAGATTTTACAATTTTAGCCCTGAACTTCATTTATACTAGTCCCCCACCAAATTCTTTTTTTTTTTTTTTTTTGAGACGGAGTCTCGCTCTGTCACCCAGGCTGGAGTGCAGTGGCCAGATCTCAGCTCACTGCAAGCTCCGCCTCCCGGGTTCACGCCATTCTCCTGCCTCAGCCTCCTGAGTAGCTGGGACTACAGGCGCCGCCACCTCGCCCGGCTAATTTTTTGTATTTTTAGTAGAGATGGGGTTTCACCGGGTTAGCCAGGATGGTCTCGATCTTCTGACCTCGTGATCCGCCCGTCTCGGCCTCCCAAAGTGCTGGGATTACAGGCTTGAGCCACCGCGCCCGGCCCACCAAATTCTTATAACTCAGAAAGTTGACTGAATGTTCGTCTGGATGTGCTTCAACTAAGAGAGGCAAAATAAAATATCACATTTTGATTTCCATTATTCTTACATGGTAAGTGGAAAAACATGAGACTAAATTCCTGCTAGATTCCAGGATTTTTGTCCTCTTAAAATTTTATTTATGCCAGGTAAGAAGTCTGATACATAAGACACTTTCAGAAAATGGCAAGAGTTTTTCTTGACAAAAAACTTGATCCCCAAATGGATCTAGGATATTGTTTCTTTCCATGTTTTTAGTTGAGAATATTATTTTACAGTTTACTTATTGCAGTGGACTTCTAAGTGAATTCAGTTATACAACTTCCAAATATTATGAGTTTAGATTTGAAAGTATTGATATATATGAATAGCTACCACATAGAAAATATAAATATTCTAGAAAAATGTCAGTAAACAGAACTCAGTAACTCTGTAGTTTCTGAATAAACTGTACATTTATTGAGTTATGATACATTCTGGATTTTCAGAGAGGGATGCAATCTGTTTTAATGCTTTACATTGCAATTTTAATACTTTAGTGTTTCATAATAATTGGGAGATAGTTTGAAATGTAGTTTTTTTTTAGAGAAAAGCATTTTTATTGTTTTCAGGAACACTGTAGTAATTTGAATCTATTGGTGGCTTATAGCTTCAAAAAAGACCATTCTTCACATTCTTCATCTACTGTAATGAATGGATAAGTATGATAATCCAAATTAAGTATTGAATAGTATATAACTCGCAGCATCCATCTGCACAATAGCAATTTAAATAGTCCTTTTTCTTTCTAATTTTTGCTGCATTATTTTAAAATTTATATCTAATAAAAAATTCAAAGTTCTGTCTCTTTTTGTCTTACTTTAAAATGGTTTAAAAAGTAGCTTTTAAATTTGTCATTATACATATGGAGTATTATCCAACGTATTCTTTTTAAGATAATTTCATTCTTTTGTGTTTCTGACTTAATTAAAATTTAGTGACAAGTACAAATTATACATTCAAAACAATTATTTCTATAGCACCAACTGAAGTGTTACAGAAATGATTTCCAAATTTCAGCTAGTAGCCAAATTATTTCAGATATTACAGTTGAAGAAAGAATACTGATTCGGGGTTTGAATCTTGATTTAATAATGATGTGACCTTGGGTATATAGCTTAATCTTTCTGAACCTCAATTTCCTCATCTATAAAATGGGGTTTGATTTATTCAACAAATTTTTACTGAATATACATTTTTCTGTCCCAGACAATATTCTAAGAACTGGGGATTCAGTGGATAGTAAGACAAAGTCCTTGTCCTCATGGAGCTTACATTCTAGAGGAAATATGAAGTATATCTGTCTGGTATATGACACAGTAATTCCATTTCTGTCATTACCTCTTCCTTTCCTGAGCCTCAGCTTTCTCGTTTATAATCTTCACAGGCTTATTGTGAGGATATTTTATTATCTTAAGTGCTATAAGCATGTCATGTATTATTTCTATAGGAAAAAAAACTTGCATAGTGCCTTGGAGTTGATAGTATGTTTGTCTCTTCTATCATTTGTTAAAGTAATTATTTGAGCGTAAGATAATTGCTTTAAATTAGCAGTAATCTTAATCTGGATTCAACTACTCATTCCATGCTTTGTTAACATTTAGTTCTTCTGCCTTGCTGACTTCATCTCTTACATTGCCTGTGTATATAGCTGTCTCTCTCCTACATCTAAAATACCTTAGCAGTCAGGAACCATTTTAATCTTAATTATCTTTTTTACTCCCATGATGCCTAACAGTATTTTGCATGTATCTGTGACATCTATGGGCCTGGATTTTCTGGAATGATAGCTGTTTATTTAATTTTACTCTCTTCAATGAAGATAATTTGTTAAATAAATAACTGAATGAAAATATTATAGCTGTAAGGCTTTCTATATTAATACGTTCACAAATGAAGCTTTTCTATAATCAGCCTAAGTATTCAAAAAAAAAAATATATATATATATATATAGGGATTGTCTCTATAGCAAAAATTTGGAAAGCGTATAAATGTCCATTAGTGGAAACTGATTAAATTCATTGCATTCATAAACTATGCACCTATTAAAAATGATGGCATGGACCTGTGTTTATTTCTATAAGGTGATATATCTAATGTGTCAACAATTGAATAAAATTAAGCTAAAAACAGGTAGATTATTATATTTTTAATTTAATAATATCTAAAAAGCTAGACAGCTAGCTAACTAGAGTAACCAAAAGAGTATAGTGATTTTGTGCAGGAGGAGGGGAGGGTTGGAAGGGGATTTATAAGTGATTTTTACTTTGTTATTTTATTTATTTATTTTTTTGAGACAGAGTCTTGCTCTGTCGCCCAGGCTGGAGTGCAGTGGCACAATCTCAGCTCACTGCAACCTCTGCCTCCTGGGTTCAAGCGATTCTTCTGCCTCTGAATAGCTGGGACTACAGGCGTGTGTCACGACACCGGCTAATGTTTGTATTTTTAGTAGAGATGGAGTTTCACCATGTTGGCCAGGCTGATCTCAAACTCCTGACTCCTGACCTCAAGTGATCCACCTGCCAAAGTGCTGGGATTACAGGCGTGAGCCACCACACCTGGCTTGTTATGTTTTTTAATGAGCTGAACATACATATTTCTATAATCACGCAAATAAAAGCTATTTGTATTTTGTGAGAAAGATAAAACATTATTTGTTTTTCAAATCATGTGTTTCTGATATTCAGTTTAGCTAATGACATACATTATATAGGAGTCCAACAGAAACAGGAATAAAAATAGATCTCAGTTCTTCCTTTTTGGATTATCAACATAAATATTTTAAATTATATATTAACTTTTTCATTGGTCTTTAATATGGAATATACTAAATTACATGCAGATTATGTTAAAACTCCTAGTAGAGCAGTATGTCTGGAAGGTAAATGCATAAAATAAGATTGGATAAAATCTTTCATAAAAGTGAATGTTGTCTGGTTTATGTGTACTATCCCAATTAATGTTCGTAATACTGCACATTATTGTAAAAGAGATCCCATGTGATAGCGAAGATATTTAATAAATCAGAAAGATCCAATGTGTTCTAAATTCTCACGATAGTTGAACTGAGTCATATTCTTAGGCATCGGTTCCAGTGATTATTAGTACTGACAACCTTGCTGATTCCACTTTTAAGATGATTAAACTAGATTTTGAGGCCCAGAAGTAACATAACTTGTCCACATTTTCACTTGATGGAGCCAAAGGCTGTGTAGTATGACTCATGTATGGACACAGCTACTGTTAGGCAGAAGTCTTATGCATGAAATTCCAGAAAAAATTTCATTATCATAGTAACTGCCAAAAATCCATATCCAAAATTTAGGTGTTAACATGGAAAATGTCCAGAGGAACCATGGGAGAACATGTTTGTGCTAAAAATGAAAGGGGGAACACACAGATAACTTCTAATTAGCATGCATTAGGTCATCGTGGCCACCTTTATTTATTTTATTTCATTTCATTTTAAAAAATTTTTTGAGATGGAGTCTCGCTCTATTGCCCAGACTGGAGTGCAATGGTACGATCTTGGCTCACTGCAACCTCTGTCTCCCGGGTTCAAGCAATTCTCCTGCCTCAGCCTCCCAAGTAGCTGGGACTACAGGCATGCACCAGCATGTCCAGGTAATTTTTGTATTTTTAGTGGAGACGGGGTTTCCCCAGGCTGGTCTCAAACTCCTGACCTTAGGTGATCTACCCACCTCAACCTCCCAAAATGCTGGGATTACAGGCATGAGCTACTGTGCCCAGCTGGTGGCCACTTTTAAATAGTAAATATATATAACCACTTCCATATCTGGCTCTACAATTTTTAAAAAGTTTTTGTTTTTCATTTATTAGCCAAAATAGTTACATAAAGAGACACTTCCTCCTCCACCTGTCTTATGGTTATGCAGTGGTATAGTTTATATAGGAAAATCATGATAAATGCTTGATTGCTTTTATCAGTTTTCAAGAAAAGGAGACTGTTCTTTTCATTCTCCAAAAAATAGCAAGTTATTATTTTTTAGGTTTTTCGTCAGTGGGAGCCCCTTTATATTAGTACATTTAGTTTTGGAAAATTTTGAAATAATTTCAAACTTACAGAAAAGTTGCAAGAATAATACAAACTTAAACAAATATAAAATAATACAAACAATACAAAGAATACTAATTTCCATATACATTTCATTTGCTTTGTATTTGTTAAAGTTTTTACATTTGCTTTATCATGCCCTTCCTCTCTCCCTCCCTGCTACCCTTCTCTCTTTCTCTTTCTACACACACCACAGTCTATTTTTTCTGGAACCACTTAACAGTAGTTGTAGACATGATCTCCCATTACCCTAAATAATTAAGTATACATTTTCTAAGACAAGGACACTCTCTTAGATAACCACACAGTAACCATCAAGTTTATGAAATCAGTGCTTACACCTTATTCAAATTCTGCCAGTTTTCTCAATTATGCCCCTTATGGCAAAAACACATGTCACTTTTATGTGGCCATGATGTTTTATTCTGTAGATGCCATCTTTTTTTTTTCTTGACCTTGGTATTTTTAATGAGTATAGGCCTTTTTTTTTCCTTTTTTTTTTTTTAAATCTCTGCTCGCTGCAACCTCCACCTCTCGGGTTCAAGCAGTTCTCCTGCCTCAGCCTCCCAAGTAGCTGGGATTACAGGCATGCACCACAACGCCCGGCTATTTTTTGTGTGTGTGTATGTCCTTTTAAGTAGAGACGGGGTTTCGCCATGTTTGCCAGGCTGGTCTCAAACTCCTGACCTCAAGTGATCCGCCTGCCTCAGCCCCCTAAAGTAAAGTACTGGGATTATAGGCGTGAGCCACTGTGCCTGGCCTAGGCCAGTGAGTTTATAGAATTTCCTTCAACTTCTTTTTTTTTTTTTTTTTTTAAATAAATAGAGATAGGGTTTCACTGTGTTCTCCAGACTGGTTTCGAACTCCTGGGCTCAAGTGATCCTCCCACCTTGGCCTCTCAAAGTGCTGGGATTGCAGACATGAGCCACCATGCCCAGCCCTTAATTTGGGTTTGACTGATAGTTCATCATATTTGCTTTTCGTGTAATACCATGGAACTGATGTGTGTTCCTTTATTATTTTTTTTTTTTGAAATGAGTCTCACTTTGTCACCCAGACTGGAGTGTAGTGGCATGATTATGGCTTACTGCAACCTATGTCTCCTGCGCTCAAGTGATTCTTCTACCTTAGCCTCCTGAGTAGCTGGTACTACAGGCATATGCCACCATGCCTGGCTAATTTTTGTATTTTTTGTAGAGCCAAGGTTTTGCCATGTTGTCCAGGCAGATCTGGAACTCCTGAGCTCAAGTGATCAGCCCACCTTGGCCTCCCAAAGTGCTGGGATTACAGGTGTGAGCTACCGTGCCCAGCTGATGTGTATTCTTACTGTAACATATCAGGAGACACATAATGTTGATTTGGTCCTTACTGGTGAGGTTACTTTGATCACTTTGTTAAGTTAGTGATTGCTGTTTTTCCCCACTATGATATTATTCTTTGAGATGGAGTCTCCCTCTGTCACCCAGGCTGGAGTGCATGGCACCATCTCTACTCACTGCAAGCTCCGCCTCTTGGGTTCATGCCATTCTCCTGCCTCAGCCTCCTGAGTAGCTGGGACTACAGGTGTCCGCCACCACACCTGGCTAATTTTTTGAATTTTTTAGTTGAGATGGGGTTTCACCGTGTTAGCCAGGATGATCTCAATCTCCTGACCGCGTGATCCACCCGCCTCGGCCTCCCAAAGTTCTGGGATTCCAGGCGTGAGCCACTGCGCCCGGCGGTGTTATTCTTTTCTTCCTTGTATTTAATACATATTTTGTAGGGAAATACTTTGAAACTGTATAAGTCCTGTTACTCAACAAACTTTCACTATCTTTGTAGCATCCATTGATTATTCTTTCCTGAATAAATTTCTGATGGTTGCCAAATGTGGTTTTCTAATTCCATAATTCCTTCTACATTTATTAGTTAGCATTCAGCCTCAATTATCTGTTATGGATTCATGGTTTCCTATTTAATCTGTCATTGTCATCATTTATTTTGGTGTTCAGATTTAGTTAGTGGGAGCCCCTTCAGGCTAGCTCCTGTGTCTTTTGGACATCTCCTCATTGTTCTTTGAATTTTTCAATTTCCTAACACGAAACAATTTCAGGTTCACATTTTACTTTCTCTGCCCTAGGAATCAGCTCGTTCTCCAAGAAGTCCTGATTCCTTTTATTGGACAATGCTATTTAGAAACTAGATATAGATACTAAATGAACTCATAGCTTACAGAGGTGTCATTGCTTCTAGCCCTATCAGTGGACAGTCAGGAAATAAATATATGTGTGAATGCATGTATGTATATTTATGTACATATGTGTGTTACATGTGTTTGTGGTCTACACATATCTATAGTAATTTAGTCAGTGTTAATTTTAGTATCTGTGATGCACTCACACATATATAGTGTATTCACACACTTCCAATGAACCCTAGAATGCCACAGGGTTCATTCTAGCCATCTCCATTTCCATATTTGTGATTCTGTTCTCTGTTACACAATGAGAAATGTGGCTCCCACTTATTTGCTCATTTTCCCTTTTATGTAAAATTTTGTATGTATTTTAGCATATAAAAGCCCATAGGTCCAGGCCCTCTTGAGCTCAGCCATGATTTTGGTTGTGACTGTCTCTATTTTTTAATTTATTTTATTTTTTGATACAGTCTCCGTCATCCAGGTTGGAGTGCAGTGGCACAATCTTGGCTTACTGCAACCTCTGCTTCTGGGGTTCAAGCAATTCTCCTGTCTCAGCCTCCCAAGTAGCTGGGAATTCAGGCGCGTGCCACCACACCTGCTACTTTTTGTATTTTTAGTAGAGACGGGGTTTCACCATGTTGGCTAGACTTGTCGCAAACTCCTGACCTCAAGTGATCCCTCCGCCTCTGCCTCCCAAAGTTCTGGGATTATAGGCGCGAGCCACCGCACCTGGCCATGACTGTCTCTTGAGTCCCAGTAAGCTTCCTTGGTTCAGGGTTCACAGGCGTTGCCAACCCCAGATGCCAAAAGGAAGAGAAGGGAGAGGAAGAAGCCTAATTTTTCTATTAGAGGAGGGAAAGACAGGGGAAGCCCACCATTTAGAAAATATTCAAACCGTATCTACAGTGTTAGAAGATACTGCTATTACATGCTGTATGCTCTCTCTTAACCATCATTTAGTCTTAGTTGTATAAATAACTATACATTTAATGCTTACTACTACCAGTCCTTATGTCAGCATATATGTAATTATTTTGGATTCCTAACACCTGTTTTATAGTGGATTCCCAGAAGGGCCTGTGGGAACTAAGTTCCATTAATTCTACAATGTTGAAAACAGTTCATCTGTGACCTTACTGCTTGAAGTCAGTTTGGTGGATACAAAGTCTTTGCCTTACATTTTCTTTCCATGTGTATCTGTGTTACTCCATTGTTTTATGCAAGTACTACTGATGAACAAAGTCTGATGATTTATAAGTCATTTTCTCTTTTTGCCTAGATGTTTCGTTAATTTTATTAGAATATGTCTTGGTGTTGGTTATTCTTGGTCAATATTAGGTCTGTGATTTGCCCTTTCATTTAATAGTTTCAGATTTTTTGTTCTTGTATCAGAAAAGTTTATTCTATCTTTTGTTTTTCTTCAGTACTCATATTGTACGTATGTTGGATCTTTATTGTTAATATTTGCTGTTTTCTCTTGAAATTTTTTTGTCTTTTTCACTTTTAAAAAGATTTTTAAAATTTCCCTCTGGTATATTTTCTTTCTCTTAAAGCATTATCTGTTGTATTTATGAGTCTTTGTTTCTTCTAGATTAGTCTTTTTTTAATTGGCTTTTTAAAAATGTCTTATTTTTATTGAGTTTTATCATGTAAGTTTTTGATAGATAATTTCTTCTTTTTTTTTTTTTTGAGACAGAGTCTTGCTGTGTTGCCCAGGCTGGAGTGCAGTGGCGCAATCTCAGCTCACTGCAACCTCCACCTCTGGGTTCAAGCAGTTCTCCCACCTCAGCCTCCTAAGTAGCTGGGATTACAGGCACTGGCCATCATGCCCAGCTAATTTTTGTGTTTTTATAGAGACAGGATTTCACCATGTTGACCAGGCAGGCTAGTCTTGAATTCCTGACCTCAGGTGATCTACCCGCCTCAGCCTCCCAAAGTGCTGGGATTACAGGTATGATCCACTGCATCTGGCCAATAATTTCTGATGTTGTTGTAATTTTGATATATATTGTTCTTTTATATCATGCATTATTTTTTAGTTTTTTCAGCTTGCTTTGAAGTAGTGCAGTGTTCATCTGTTTTGTTAGCAAGTGTTTGTGGTGTGTATTCATTGTCTTCAGAGGTTTAATTTGTATTCATCCTTTTTTCTTATAATTTTGTATCAGATTTGACTTCTGTCATTTTCTTTTATTCATTTTTATGTGCTGTTAGACTTTCTAAATATCTAGTGATCCTTCTGTTTTTGTGTAATGTTTAAAAATGTCACCTTGCTAAATGAGATCTTCTCATTCCTTTATCCTTCCCTACTTTTATCTGGAGTTTCTCTTTTTGTTTTTTTTTTCTTGTTTTCCCTCTCCTCTTCAGTTTGGGTCCTGTTCCCAGCAGTTTCTTCTTGGTATGACTTTGTTCTGGAAGAGAGCTTTGGTTGATTATTTTTAAAGGCATGTAGTGACTAGAGTCTTCCATGCCCTTAAAGTTTTATTGTGGACCCTTGCACTTGTGTCCTATTGTATATTGTAGTAGGCAAAACTCATTCCTTTTTACATACTTTTCCCAGTTTTGACTGTTGTGCTACATAGAGAGTATCTGTTGGTTATTTTTATTTTTATTTTTATTTTTTTATGTTCTGTGGGCTGGCAAATTCCCCTTTATTATACTCCACTACCTACACAGATCTTGTAGCAGTTGGTGGTTTGTCCCCACCTTCTTATATTTTGGGATTTTGTGCATGAGATTTTCTCTGATTTTATGGGGGAATTTGGAGAGATTTAAAATTTAAGCTGCTATCAGCCTTTTTTCCAGAATTCCCACAAAAGTTTTTATGTTTAAATGTTGTGAACTACTACTTCCCTTAGACCATGCTGGTTTCCATGTGATTGCAGACTAAATACAGACTGTAGTTTAAAAATTGGCCAGACACGTGGCTCACGCCTGTAATCCCAGCACTTTGGGAGGCCAAGGCGGGCGGATCACTTGAAGTCGGGAGTTTGAGACCAGCCTGGCCAATATGGTGAAACCCCATCTCTACTAAAAAAAAAAATTACAAAAATTAGCCGGATGTGGTGGTGGGTACCTGTAGTCCCAGTTACTCAGGAGGGTGAGAGGGTGAGACAGGAGAATCACTTGAATCCTGGAGATGGAGGTTCCAGTGAGCCGAGATTACACCACTGCACTCCAGCCTGCCTCAGTCTTAAAAAAAAAAAAAAAAAAAGACAATTTATGTTATATTTCTCATTAATGACTGTAGATTGGTACCTAGTTGAATGGTACATATATGTAACATAACATTATGTATAAATATATATACATATATTTATGTTTTATAAATATTTATATATAACTATATATAAAAATAGCTTTATTGAGACATAATTCACATGCCATATACTTCGTTCATTTCAATTATACCATTCAGTGGTTTTTTAGTATTTTAGCAGAGTTGCACAACAATTATGGAAATCAATTTTAGAATATTTCCTCACTTCAAAAAGACACCTCATTACTCTTTAGCAGTCACTCCTCATTTATTCCCAGTTCCACCCTCCCTTGAACCCCCCCAGCTTTGTCAACGATTCATTTACTTTCTGTCCCTGTAAGTTTGCCTGTTCTGTACATTTCATATAAATGGAACCATATAGTATACTATCTTTTGTGACTGGAGTCTTTCACTTAGCATAGTGTTTTCAAGGTCCATTCATGTTGTAGCACATATCAGTACTCTGTTTCTTTTTATTTTTGAAAATATTTCATTGTCTGGATATATCATTATCCATTCATCAGTTGATAGACATTTGGTTATTTCTTTTTGCCATTATGAATAATGTTGCAGTGAACATTTGTGAGTCAGTTTTTGTATAGTATGTTTTCATTTCTCTTGGATATGTACTTAGGAATGGGATTGTTGAGTCAAATGGTAACTGTGTTTAATTTTTTAAAGAACTACTAGATGATTTTTCAAAGCAGCAGCACCATTTTACATTCTCACCAGAAACTTATTAGGGTTCCAATTTCTCCTTATCCTTCTCAACATTTGCCATTGTTCATCTTTTGGATTATAGCCATCCTTATGGGTGTGAAGTGATACATGTCTTTGTGGTTTTGATTTTTATTTCCCTAATAGCTAATGATGTTGAGCAACTTTTTTTTGTGCTTATTGACCATTTGTTTGTTTGTTTTGGAGAAATGTCTGTTCAGATCCTTCACCCGTTTTTTTAACTTGTGTTTTTGATCTTTTTATTATTGAAATGTAAGAAATCTTTTTTTTTTTTTTTTTTTTTTTTTTTTGAGACAGAGTCTTGCTCTGTCGCCCTGGCTGGAGTGCAGTGGCCAGATCTCAGCTCACTGCAAGCTCCGCCTCCTGGGTTTACACCATTCTCCTGCCTCAGCCTCCCGAGTAGCTGGGACTACAGGCGCCCGCCACCTCGCCTGGCTAGTTTTTTGTATTTTTTAGTAGAGACGGGGTTTCACCGGGTTAGCCAGGATGGTCTTGATCTCCTGACCTTGTGATTCGCCCGTCTCCGCCTCCCAAAGTGCTGGGATTACAGGCTTGAGCCACCGCGCCCGGCCAAGAATTCTTCGTATATTCTGGATACATTTTTTTTTTGAAAATCAGGTATGTTATTTGTAAACATTTTTTTCCATTCTGTTGATGATAGCCTCTGAGTACAAAAGTTTTATATTTTGATAAAGCCCATTTTCTCTGTTTTCCTTTTATCACTTTTACTTTTGTTTCTGTAGTTAAGAATATTTTGCCTAAATCAACATCATGAAGATTTACTTCTGTATTTTCTTCTAAGAGTTTTGACGCTTTAGCTCTTACATTTAGGTTCATGATCCATTCCGAGTTAATTTTTGTGTCCAGTGTGATGGAGTCCAAATTTATTCTTTTGCATATGGATAGGTGGTTGTTGACCCACAAGTTCTGATATGCAGTATTTTCATTTCTATTCAGTTCTAAGTATTTTGTAATTTCTATTATAATTATTTCATTGATACACAAGCTGTCTAGATTTTTTTTCATTTTGTTTTTTCTTTTTCAACCCATTTGTGATTTATTTTATTTTATTTTATTTTTATTTTTTGAGACAGAGTCTCGCTGTCTCCCATGCTGGAGTGCAGTAGTGCGATCTCAGCTCACTGCAAGCTCTGCCTTCCGGGTTCATGCCATTCTCCTGCCTCAGCCTCCCAAGTAGCTGAGACTACAGGCGCCCGCCACCACGCCTGGCTAATTTTTTGTATTTTTAGTGGCGGCAGGGTTTCACCGTGTTAGCCAGGATGGTCTCGATCTCCTGACCTCGTGATCCACCTGCCTCAGCCTCCCAAAGTGCTGGGATTACAGGTGTGAGCCACCGCACCCAACCCATTTGTGATTTTTTTTTTAGTTACATTTTTTGTAATTGATTTCTCACATGACTGTATTGTGCTCATAGATTGTGGTATATGTATATGGTCCTAATTCTTTGAGATTTGAAGAGGACCACTCTATGGTCTAGCAATAATGTGGGCCTGTGAGAAAGGAATATTCACCAGTTAGGTATAATGCTGTATCCCTTAGAAAAAGCTTATAAATTTGATGTCTAACTCATCTGTATCCTCAGTGATTTCATAAAATTTACCTTATGTCAGATACTGATTGAAATGTGTTAAAATCCACAATGATGATGGATTTCCCTTTTTTTCCATTAGTTTGATAAAATTTTTTATGTTTAGTTTTAACTTTTATTATGGAAAGTTTCAAGCACACACAAAAGGAGAAAAAAATAGTATAATCAATCCCTATCACTCACCTGTCTTGAACCATTATGAATATATATGGCCAACCTTATTTCATACACATTCTTTCTACGCCTCCTTTTATGCTTCTCCTCCCCAGATTAGTAAAAAGCAAATCCTTGATAAGACTATTATTTTTTTTACACTCATTGTTCACATTTACTCTCGTATTTACCACACTATTTGCGTACCATTCCTTTTTGCATCTCAGCCTATCTGTAAATGTTTTCCTTTTGCCTGAAATGTATATATTACAGTATCCTCTAGTGAAAGTCTTTTAGTGATAAATTTTCTATTTGTTGGAAAATGTTTTTATCTTGTGGACTTTCTGGAAAATTAGTGCATAACTCAAGTTAGCAGTTTATTTTTTCTGAGCACTTGAATGATAATATTCCAGTGTCTTGGCTCCCATTGTTGCTGTTGAGAATTAAATAGGAAGGGTAAATTTCTGTTACTGTGTGGATGATCTCATTGACTGCTTTAAGGACTTACCTCATTTTCTTTGGTAATCTGCAGTGTCACATGATATGACGAATAAAATTATGTCATAAATAATTGAATGATTATAATCTCCAGTTACTGGCTTTAACTTAACATTCTACTTCTGGGTGGTGATTAGTATTCTGTAAACAGTTAAGTACATAAGGGAATGTATGCTAATTAAAAAGATCCTATGGTGAATCTTTTTGGAAAACACAGTTTATAATTTGTCTGCTTTAAAACTTTCTTCTCAGGATCTTGTGTATGTACCTTGATGTAAACAGGCACAGTATACTTTATCTTTCTACAGCACTATTGGAAATAATTATGAAAAATGGAAGCACGGCTGGAAATAGCCCTCATTGCCGAAAACCATCAGGTAGTGGTGATCAAAACAAGCCTAATGGCACAAAGGACAGCACATCTGGTAGTGGTGAAGGTGGAAAAGGCTATACCAAAGACCAAGTAGATGGAGTTCTCAGGTAGGAATAAATATGGTTTACATCTCAATCATAACTGGAATTGTACTTTTTGATGTTATAACACCTGAAAAAAGTGAAATACAACATTAGAAGTATAGACATCAAAGAATTGAACTCTGGGTTTGTCTTATGCTTCATATTCTTTATAAAACTAGTCTGTAAAGTACCAACTCTATAGAATATTCTATTTTTTAAAGTAACCTCAAGTTACAAAGCTTTTTCCAAATAATTTTTTTAAGAAAAATTATTGCAGCTTTTTGACACAATATGTTTGCGTAGCAATATTAAAAGAGGATGAAGAATTGTTTTATTTTACGTAGATGAAAATGGGAGAATTTCATGAGAGGAATATTGAGTGTAATAGCAACATTTTCAATTTCCTACTTGTATTAGTGAAGGATTTTTTTCTATTTATATTATTTTTTAAGGCTATCTTTATATATATGCAGACACTATAATGTCTTTTCTTTTTGTATATTTTTAACTCTGATTATTCTGTCTCTGTTTTTAGTTTTACCTCATGATACACTTTTACTTCAAGCAGAAATGTTAGAGTTGAAAAGTTATAAACTGGGTTTTGGGTATCTGGCTTTTTTAAATTTTATAAGTAAAAGGTTTTCTGCAAATGAGATGAAACTTTTGGAAACACTAGAAAAAAGACTGTTTTGTTTCCTGCTAAAGCTTAAGGAAGCTGTATTGATGTTGTACTGATATTACTTTGCTAGGGAAACTAAAGATTAAGAATTTTGGACAGATATTAATTCAAGAATTCTCATGGAGAGTGAATAATAATATAGTGAACTGACTCAAGTGAAGAGTAGTTAAAATTAGTTAGGTTAAATCTCTTTCTCATTTGTCCTTTCTTGTCTCTCTTTTATTTCTTTTTTCACCTTTTTACCCCATTCTCAACTTTTTATTTACCATAATTTGTAACTGAAGTATATTTTGAGATATAGGTTTTATTTATTAAGGAAAGTAGTTTACCATATCTTAATTTTAAAATCAAATACCCATATATTTATACTTTGCATTTGTCCCTATATATTTAAATGTGAAAGCTTGGTTTTAACATTTTATTTGAGAGTGATTACAATGACAAAAAAGGATTCTCTGACTGGGTGTGGTGGCTCACGCCTGTAATCTTAGTACTTTGGTAGGCCAAGGCGGGTAGATCACCTGAGATCAGGAGTTCAAGACCAGCCTGGCCAACATGGCAAAACCTCATTTCTACCAAAAATAGAAAAAGTAGCCGGGCATGGTGATAGGCACCTGTAGTCCCAGCTACTCGGGAGGCTGAGACTGAAGAATCACTTGAACCCAAGAGGCAGAGGTTGCAGTGAGCCAAGATCGCACCACTGCACTCCAGCCTGGGCGATAGAGCAAGCCACCTTCTGAAACAAACAAACAAATGAACAAAAAAGTATTCCTTAATCATGGTAAAGCCATTATAGAGTATTTGATGAGTATGAATGGTAGTGAAGCACTTTGAGAATATAAATAATGCTACTAACCACTTTTATACCTATAGTACTGTATCAGAGGTAGCTGAATAAGTGAAAGAAATGAATAAGTGAAAAACTTACTTTTGAATTTATTTCGTAAAAAACTTTTATTAGTAAGCAGTGTGCTTGAAACATGTTCCTGGAAAACACATCCTAAAACAAATTGTATTTGCTTATAGGATTTACTTTATGTTGGGAGAACATATTCTCAAGGGTTCAAAGAAAGTTAAATGTATTATATATGATTTGTTTTTTTTTAAGAATATAGAATCACCTATATATTTGAAAGTTTACCAAAAAACTATGGTTGAAAGTTTTGGAAAAGAAGAATCTCCTAAATCTGGTGTTTTTAAAAAGTCTGTTTCTTCATTTCCTCTACCCTAGCCTTGAAAGAAAAAGAAGAGTAGTCCAAGGTGTGGTAGAAATAAGGAAGGAAGAGCATTGATGCCTCTTTGTTCTGGTATTGATTATATATATATGTGGGATGGGGTTGGTTTTGTATGTATGTGGGGGTGGTTGTGTGTGTGGTTCTCCAAAGCCCAGAGGAACTGGCTCTAGGCAAAGAAACACCTTGAGAATGGAAGAATGAAAGATGATGGTGAGTGTAGATACACTCTGTGTGTGGCCAGAGGTGGACAGGTGGAGACATAAAAGGTGGAGGGAATTTTTCTGTTTTCTCTGTCAAATTGGAGATGAAGTCTCCTGAGAGTAAGAAGAAAAGAGATGAGGTTGAAAGCTTAAGAGAGTGGTAAAAGTATGGAATATTTGCAGAGGATAAAAGCAAAGGGAATGGAGTATGACTGATTTAGCTTTGAGGCCCAGCCACATTTGAGACCATGAATTCTTTAGGAGTGGAAGAAATAGCTTAGTAGTATACCTGTATTAGAGATTGGTCCTCTGGTCAGTAATCTTACTATACCTTTTTAATTAAATATAATTTTTTTTCTTTTGGGGACTAAATATGATTGGAACAGTCTCTAAGAGAATCCCTACATTTTCAAAATACTTCAGTCTGTACTTCATATGAGTTTCTTAGCTGAATATACCTTTTCGCTTATATTAGCCTTCATAAGTGTTGCTTTAGTGAGGGTACAGATCACCAGCAAACACTTACATGATGTATGTTTTTGTTTTTTCTTTTACCTATACACAGGGGATTTTTCTGAAGAAAGCCATGTTATCTTGTTGGTTAGCATGGTTATGCAAACAAGTTGCTCAGTGACAGTTTGGCTCAATGGGGAGAAGTCTTGCAATAATACTGCATCCATTGCATAAGTAAGAGCTAGCTTACAGTAAGACAAGAAAAAGTGTGTAACTTTGTAAACTAATATTCTGTTAAACTTGGCGATTTTTTTTTTTAATGGAAGCATATTGAAAAATAATGGAGACAAAGTTGTCATGGATCTTACTTGAAATTTTTAATATACCATTGAAAAACTTTAATATATCATTTAAAAACTTTACAAGATCAGTGTGAAATTATTAATGGGAGTATCATTGTATTTATCAATTAGAAACACTGTACAGCTGTTAAGTCAATTTAATTATGGGGATTTGAATTTAAGATTTGATTTAAGCTTCAGTTCTTTGAGAAGAAAAGATATCATTTTGCTAAACTTATAAAATAAGTAATTCCTTGTCTCAGGAATAAATAAATGTTTCCTTAAACACTAG
The DNA here is from genome assembly GCF_002776525.5 of Piliocolobus tephrosceles. Lineage (NCBI taxonomy): Eukaryota > Metazoa > Chordata > Mammalia > Primates > Cercopithecidae > Piliocolobus > Piliocolobus tephrosceles. The sequence goes on along the minus strand of NC_045436.1, from coordinate 79,637,175 downwards.
TTAAGTTTGGAGTATATTTAAATAATTAGCTATATAGTACACATGAAAAAAAGAGAATTGAAAAATGACCTTCCTCTCCCACCAACTATGCTTCCATGTACATAAGAGAAGACATAAAGTCTGGACCAGGCAGAGTTTTCCCATTGTTGAGCTCCACACAGATCCTTTTGGCCTTTTTGTACATTATTTCCTTCCAAGATAGGTAATGGGTTACTCTTTTTAAATTTATTTTAATTCTTCATTGAGGCAGGAGAAGGTTTTACTCTTTTAGAAAGCAGCAGATTGTAAAAAGTGTAACAAACAGATGTAGCTGATGAAAAGGAGCATGATGAACAACAATATGAATGAAAATAGATACCTGAATGCTAATTTCTCATTCAGGTGTGAAAAATTAGGTGAATGGGTGTATTTGGAGCATTACTTCAAATACATAGCCTTCAGGCTGTCCATTGGTGATGATGACTTTATAACTGCTGGCTTCTCAATAATTTCTCCTCTAATATATAATGAAAAATATAGTGCAGCGAAGATATGGTAGAGCTGGATACAGCTGAGAGTTAATGAAATAACTGTTTTTCCTGTCTAGCCGTTTTTTTTTTTTCTCATCTGTGGCAATTCTTAACTTTATGACCCTATCTAGAGCACTGCAGTTTTTCACCTACTTTGTCTACACTATCCAGCAACCTTCTCCTATGCTGCCTTTTTAAGTTGACCAGGCTTTTGTGCTCAATAATTATAAACAAGACAATTTAGAGACTTAATCTGGAACATAATTCAACATCCTACACACTCAAACCAAGTAGTAATGGCTTTAGGATTGTTCAGTGTTTAATTTACCTTTTATTTTTTGCATTCAGGTAGTGTCTGCCATATTCATAGCTGTATACCTTGTCTCACAGTCTATTTCACTTCTGTTAACTGCTTCTCTTCTATTCCAATGATTTTTATTACCAACTACATTTTCGTGACAGCATTCATCACATTTGATCTGAATGTGACTTTTTAGATCCCCATCATTTCTGCTCTCAAATTGAAAGTCATCTGTCCATCCATCCAACATATATGGTGAACAAAATATAATCCCTGCCTTCAAAGAATCTGTGATCTAGAAGAGTTGTCAGACAAGTAAAGAGGCAAATGTAGTACACTGTGGTAATTGTTGGGATAAGGCTAAGTTCAGAGGATGTGGGGAGGATAGAAGAGGGGCAGCAAACCTAGTCCTGAGAAATTTGAATTCTTAGGAAAAGGAAGAGCTAAGCCAGAGTCCAGAGAAGTTGTAGAAACTAGCTAACCAAGAGGAGAAGCAGAGAAGGTGTGCTTAGCACCAAAAACAGCTGCAAAGATCTAGGAGGTAAGAGAGTCGGCTTCAATACTGATTGTAAGAAAGAAACAGGAAGATGATAGGTCGCTTTGAAATCTGATGGGTATCCTTTTTTTCTGTATTCCAGTTCTGAGACAGCAGGATTTTCAAGTCGGATGAACAGATTTGAATTCTTACTTGTGAGGCCTTCCTTTATTACTTATTTGAAATAGGAGGCCTGCCCTTCCTTTCTGTTTCTATTAGCTACTTTATTTTTCTCCAGATATTTATCATCATATGATGTACATTATATTTTACTTACATATGTTTATTGCTTGTCCTTCTCCCAATCGTAAATTTGTGATTGTTTTATTCACCACTGTAGCATCTGAAATTGTGCCTAACAGAAAGTAAATATTTGTTGTTAGTAAATATTTGTTGAAGAAATAAGTCCTCATTCTCATCTGTTACTTGGTTATGTGAATTTAGGCAATTAACCACTCAAAGACTGGTTTCCTCATTGGTTAAATAGCAATAATGTCTACTAAATGAGGAGCAAATGAGATAATTTGTGTAAAATAATCAGTATAATAAAATTCTGTAATTCTTTATGTGAAATCTTTGTGACCAAATGCAATTTGGAATTCAGAATTCTTCATATTTTAGAGAGGTACTAATATAGTCGGCTCTCCACATCTATGGGTTCTGCATCTGTGGATTCAACCAACTGTGAATTGAAAGTATTTGGTGAAAAATAACAATACAACAATGAAAAATAATACAAATTAAACAACCAATAAAGTGTAACAGCTGTTTACATAGCATTTACATTGTCTTAGGTATTATTTATAACCTAGAGATGATTTAAAGTACATGGGAAGATGCATAAAGGTTATATGTAAGTACTATACTATTTTATATCAGGAATTTGAGCATCCATAGATTTTGGTATTCAAAGAGGGAGGATCCTGGAACTAATCCCCTGTGGATACCAAGGAATGACAGTGTATTATATATTATACATCTTAGAGTCTAGGGCAGCAGTCCATAACAAATAGTAACATGTCTCAGCAAAACATACAGGTATTCACACTTAAATGGGATAAATGAAGATTCTGTAGTAGCTTCACATCTTTTCAGGTCAGATTTTTGCCTAGAGGCAAAATCTAAGTCCAGTTCACTTTTTTATGCAGTAAAATTAGTTATAGAATGACTTTGATTTTTCAGAGCTTTATGGATATTAGAACATTGATATGGGATGGTGGACCTGTACCTAACACACAGTAGGTGTTTTATAAATGCCCCCCATTTCCTTTATTTCTATCACATAGTTTCTAAACATTTCTAAGAGAATGAGTCTCTACACAGGTAGGGATCATTCTCTTTTTTTGTTTACAGATACATGTCAAATACCTAGAACACTGGACACAGTGGGTATTCAATAAATATAATTGACTAAATAAAGGAAATGTCATGTTTTTGAAATAAAGTTGACATATGTTAATGTTTTTTAAGTCTCTAAAGTAGAAAAATCCAATTATAATTTCTGTAAATTTGTATAATTTTATATTACTTGCCCTTTTAACCCCCAATTTCATATAACAAATGATAGATGCCTTCATTATATAAAGAAAGCTAAGGCTCATTTACTTCGAAAATATTTACTGAGACCCTGTTGTGTGCCCAGCACTGTGATACCTAATAGGTTTAATAGTAAAAAAAAAAAAAAAAAAAAAAAAATCAATCTTGTCTCTTTTCTTTGAAAACTTTGAATCAGTCTTTGCAGTTCTTTTGCTGCCAGTGTCCACTTATACCCCAGATCATTTTGCCGGTCACTTACCTCTGTCTACCTCTGTTATCAAGCCACCCACACATGGAACACATCTAAAGTTGCAAAGTACTCTCCAAAAATTTTGAAAATGTACTGTGGCTTTTGTGAAAGTAAATTACTAGATTGTGGAAGAAGGTTGGCATCCACTTGTACTTAATGTTCTCTGTTCCATTCAGAGTATTTCTTTTCTAATCCTAATGTACTTTAAATATTCCAGGCTTAAATCTGTTAAATATTTAATGTACAAACTGTATGTATATAATCTTTAAAAATGTGCTTATCACAATGAAAAGCAGGGATAACATTTTTTGAGTACCATGTTATATCTTATCATGAGATGTTATCTTTTTCAGAGAGTGACACAGATTAATTATCTTTGGCATAACAGGGCTGGCTGGGTGCAGTGGTTAATGCCTGTAATCCCAGCACTTTGGAAGCCTGAGATGGAAGGATCATTTGAGGCCAGAAGTTCGAGACTAGCCTCAGCCCCAACATAGCAAGACCCCATCTATACCAAAAATAAATAAATAAATAAATAAATAAATAAATAAATAAATAGGCTAACTTAATTTGACATTTAAACCATAGAATACTGCAGTTGTTTTGCATGTACTAAGCTATTGTTTTGATAGTTGGTTAGATCTACATTATGCAAGAACAAAATTTTTGGAATGTAATGCATGTTCATTCTTAGCTGTGACATGCTTTTGAAGAGTTTTGGAATTACTTTATCCACTTACGAGTACTAAAAAAATTGTATGTATTGTCTCATTTTAGTTACAATATATGCTCTGACTTTCATCCACGATTATTATGGGCTTTGCTTTACTTCTCCGTAGTTGTGATCCCTTACACTAAGGACATTTTCATGGTTTACTCTTCTTAGACTGGGGAAGAGGTTGGAGGAATGGTCTATGGTCGAAAAAGAGAATGAAGCAAACTAATCCTTAAAGGGATAAGCCATCATTAGATTTTGAGAAAGAGTCCACAGATAGTTCTTTATACTATCCTAATAAATTTAAAAATTAGAGATATTACATGACCGTCTTCCTTGAAATTTACATTATAACACACTCTCTTGTTCACAGCATAAACAAATGTAAAAATTACTATGAAGTACTTGGAGTTACGAAAGATGCTGGTGATGAAGATTTGAAAAAAGCTTATAGAAAGCTTGCTTTGAAGTTTCATCCAGACAAAAACCATGCACCTGGAGCAACAGATGCTTTTAAAAGTAAAGTAAACCTTTTAAAGCAATTTTACTAAGCTCTCTTTAAAATTCACTTTATAGTGTTTCAGAATATTAAATTCTGCTTTTGGACTGGTGCATTTAGAGACCAGCACAAGCAAAGGTCTGGAAAATCCTTTAAAACTTCAGTATTAACTGGTCATACCTGAAGTCAAATGAATGCAGTTTGCCTTCACAAAAGCAACATTCCAGTTCTGATACAGTCTTAAGTAACTTTTCTAGGCACCTATGCATGCTTTCTTGTTTACCAGGAACAAGTAGGGTGATGATTATGCATGAGCTTCTAGCATATTGCCGTCTGGTTCTAAATGAACTAAAAGCAAAATATAGTTTTTGTGAGTTTTTAAGGTACAATAGACTGGAACTTGGATATTTAAGAAAAATCTCCCCAGAGTTCTTTTATTTCTATTAAATTTTGCCCAGTTTTTTCATTTTATATATGTAGTTTTAGCTAATGTCATTTTTTCTTTTTAAAAATATCATTCTTCTTGCCTACTATTTATTTTTTTATTTCTATCCCAATATGCTTTAAATTTTTTGCCAATTTAATAAATGTCAGCGAAGTGATTTTGTCATTTTATATTTTGTTAAATACAATTTATTTGTAATAATTAATTTCTAATTCATAGTTAAATGCCTAAATTTGTGATTGTTCATTCTTGTGAATTTGGCATCCGTAAAGCCAGTGTATAATGTTTACAGTACAATAGTGGGGTCTTAGAATCACTGGAAGTAGATACTCATTTTAAACATCTTCCAAAAAGATAGAAGAATCAATTGGTCCTTCATGAAAATACTGATAAGATTGTTTCCAAAACAGTTTTGTTTCTTGAAGGAAGTTGCCAAGGAAAATACATTTGGGAATTAATAATATATTCCAATAAAAGCCACTGCCAAAGTGGTGCTGGTAACAGTAAAATACCACTGTGACAGGGAGAGACGTCTCAGTTTGTTTCCTTAAAGTAAAAGTGGCGTGTTGAAAGTACAGGAAAAGCTTTACTTGAAAACACTAACTTGCAAATTACATTTCCATCAGTTCATTACCTGAAGAATGTGTCCAGAAAATAGTGCCATTATTTTCTTTCCTCCAAATACACACCTTTATTAAACAAAAGTAAAGCTTTCATTTTTAAAAATAACACAGATAATAGCACTTAGGTTAATTTATAATTCAATAGTACAGAAAGTTGGGAAATTTGTGATGGAATTGTCAAGTAGAATAAATATTTGTTTAATTTGTTTTATAGCTTGAGCCTAATGTACGCAGTCACAGAGTTACCAGAAAATGTAACTGAAATCTTTGAATAGCTAATTTATTATCATATATTCCCCCAAAAGCTAAAAGTGAGTTTAGATTTATGAGTTCCACAAATTTAATTTAAAAATTTTTGAGTTTTAAAAACGTTTAAAATATTTTGGCAGTGGATTATTCATATGTTTGTGATCTGCTAAGTGATTTCAGTGTTAATTCTTCATTAATGCTAAGAACATTAAACTCTTTCTTCAACTTCTGTATTGAAGTCATGTTAGCATCTTGGAATAACACTAAATGTATGTAGCATATTTCTACAGCCTCTGTAGTGTTTTGAATAGGTTAGCAGCATAGATGTCACCTAAGGAAGCCAGCTGGACACTCACTGGGGTTTTACAAAGCTGGTTATACTTTCGTGTGGTACATTTCAGAGTTTAGTGCTCTGCTTTGCAAAACTAGAAACTTAATACTTACCAACATGCCGGGAGATGATTTATATCTAGAGGAGAGGATCACATTGTTCAATAGACAAAGAGATTACCTGTAAATCAGAATGCCAGTTTATTAGTCCCAAAGAGGATCAGAATAGGGAATTGGCTGATAAGCCCATTTTTCACTGAGTGGAAACTACATAGAAAACTCAAGTTGTAATCCACATATGCTTGGCTAGTAACAGTAGTCAATTAGAAAATATTACAGATAGCATCATCACACAGAAATGGCAGGTTTTATTCATTTAGCATACAGGATCTTCTCATCGTCTTCGGTATCATCTTATTTTATTTTTAACCAACCAGTCTGTTTTTGGAATACTAAGCCGTTTATCTCTGAGCAAAGACAATACTGTTGTCTTTTTTATAAAAGCTAAAGTATGGATTGATTGCTCTGTAATTACTAAAACACTTTTTTCAGAAAATGGAAACTTCTTGCTTTTATTTCCTTCAAGAATAGAAAATGAAGAGGTAATTAATAATTAAATGAAGAGATGTTTCATTTGCGTGTTTTGTAAAGCTTTAAAAATAAAAAAGATTGTTCTCAAGGAGAATGGATGAAATGAACTCATACGTTCATGTAGCTATTTTGTCTTTCCAGTTAGGATTGTAAGTTTCCCAAGTGGGGAGTATTTACATGTAAAGTGACTTGCAAAATACATGTAAACATATTTTTAAAAACATTTTAATGAAATGAATCCCTTTCCTTTTTTCTGATGTAGATGTCTTCAAAACATACCCATTCTACATTATCTTCAAAGATTCCCCAGCATTTCAGAGACTATTTGAATAATACCTGTGTCTATTGACATACACATGAATGTTGTAATAGGGCGTAGATTAGTTGTTTATGTGTTTGCTTGACAAGTAATAGTGGAATGGGAGTTGTTGCTTGTATTAGTTCTGGTAGTTCAATATGAACATCTAGAGTATATCTCTAAGAACAAAGAGTTTAATTCTGCCATTTGGGTTAGTTCTTGTAGAGAAGTACAATGAGAGAATCTGAGATATCTTCTTCCCCAAAGAATTTATAATTCATAAAGGGCAGATAAACCTTACACAGAACTTTTGTGATATAGTAATGCCTCACATTTAAGAAACATCTTACAGTTTTTCATTCCCATTTTTAAATTTAATGCTTATTTAAAAATCTCATGAAATAGTTAAGAGACCAGTGTCATCCTCATTTCAAAAATAAGAAAATTGAGACTCAGATTTACCCAGGATCTCACAGAAGACCAACTATATTTAAATACCAAAACAGACTACAGATGTCCAAAGAAAGGTTAGAAAGATGAAGTCTCATTGTGAGCAGAGTAGTTGGAGAAACCTTCATAATAGTTAGAATTAAGGTTAAAATTGAGAGTTTTCTTAAGAGTTAGCATGATGTCTATGGTTAGAGAAGAGAGGGGATGGCAAAAGCTTGGCAGCGAGAATGAGGTGGGTGATCTAAAATTCCATGAGGACTTCCACTTTCAGGAAGATAGGACAGATATACTTTTCCCTATTTCTCCCAATGAGTACAACTGAAAACCCCAAACATTAATGTATAAAATAAAGAAAACAAACAAAGGAAGACTCTGAAAGGTGGAGAGAAAAAAGGTAGACCAACTAGGTAGGGACCTCAGGATTCAAAGAATAACACAGCAGTTAGTTGCTTAGGTTTTTGTTTTTGTTTTTTGTTTGTTTGTTTGTTTTTTTTTTTTGACGGAGCCTTGCTGTGTTGCCCAGGCTGGAATGCAGTGACACAGTCTCGGCTCACTGCAACCTCTGCCTCTTGGCTTCAAGCAATTCTCTGCCTCAGCTTTTTGAGTAGCTGGGATTACAGGCGCCTGCCACCACACCCAGCTAATTTTTTTGTATTTTTAGTAGAGATGGAGTTTTCACCATCTTGGCCAGGCTGGTCTTGAACTCCTGACCTTGTGATGCACCCACCTCAGCCTCCCAAAGTGCTGGGATTACCAGCGTGAGCCACCGTGCCTGGCCTACGTATTTTTTTCCCCCATATATATCCCAGATTAGATTCTGGAGGAGTAGGTAACACAAAAACACCAATAAGTATAGACAGAAAAACCCCAAGAAAAGCCTGCCTTATCTAGCCAAATGATCAGGAAAGGGATAGCCTAGAAGGACAGAAAAACAGTAGCCACTCTACTGCAAACACCACAGGAAAAATTGTTGCCCCACCCTGACCCACACTAGCAAAGGCTGAGTAGAGAGCCTAGACTACCGCCCCCTCTATGCTGTAATGAGATGCTCTAAGCTCCCTCCTGGGATGGTAACAGAGAAGGTTAACTAGATAGCTTAGACTTTCATTTATGCTGGGTAGTAAGAAAGGCTTCCTTCACAATGTCAGTGGGGATCATGTGGACTTTCACCTCCACCTGGCAGTGAAAGGGTGCTCATTCTCCCTGCTGGGGTAGTATCAGAGGTAGCCTAATGTATAGTCAGGACTTTAATCACCACCCTGAGGTAACAAAGTCATTTCCTTATGGTGTCAGTGAAGTTAAATGGAGAACAGTAATGAAGCATCTCGTCTCCTCCTAGGCAGGGAGATATAAGTGGAGGTTTGATGTTTCCATAAGGGAGCTTCTGTATCTATCCAATGGGACCCTTCCCCTTGAGTGTCTTCAGAGGCCAAGGGAAAAAACCCGGACTTCCACTCCCACTTAGGAACAATGAGATGATATTCGCCCTTCTCTGCTGAAGTGGAGTCAGAGGAATACAATAAAAACAAAATATGTAAATAAGATCCAGACTCTCATAAGATAATACCCCATATTACGAAGTTTCAGTTGAAAATTACTTGTCAGTCTAAGAACCTATGGAATGTTTATGGTCATATAAATGTTTCAATGGGTCATCATATAAATGTTTCAATGAGCAACCACAAATAAGCTTAAAACAAAAGAATCTCTGCAAAGCAATAAAAAGTCTGAGCAAAGCTGTTAAAGTATAAAGAACAAAATAGAAATTTTACAACTCAAAAATAAAAACTATCAATAAGTGGAATAAACAGCAGAATGGACAGATAGAGGAAATAATTGGTGAGCTAGAAAATAGAAAAATAGATGTTATCCAATTTGAACATAGAAAATAAGCTCAAATGAAAAAGGACATAGCCTCAGAGACTGGTGGGACTATAGCACAAGATCTAATATTTAGGTGATTAGTGTCCTAGAAGAAAGGGAGAAAGAAGGCAGAGCTGAAAAGGTACTGAGAAAATTAAAGGTTGAAAACTCCCCAAATTTGGCAAAAGATAGAAGCCTATAGATTCCAGTTGAATGAACCCCAAACTGATAAACCCAAAGAAAGCCACACCAAGACACATCATTGTCAAACTTTTGAAAACTAAAGACAATGGCTTGAAAACAGCAAAAGAGAAATGACGCCTTACCTATAAGGGGAAAAGCAATTTAAGTGACAGCAGATTTCACATCAGAAACCACAGAGGCCAGAAAGAAGTGGCACATATTTCAAGTGCTGAAGGAAAAGGAACTGTCAACCTAGAATCCTATACTCAGCAAAAATATCTTTCAGGAATGAAGGGGAAATCCAGACATTTGTCAGATGAAGGAAAAATGAGAAAATTTGTCAAGAACAAATACAACCTAAGAGAATAGCTAAAGGAAGTTCTTTAAACAAAAGGACACAATAAAAGAAAGAATCTTGAAATATCAAGAGGAAAGAAAGAACACGGTACTCTGGTATTATTTGTGGTGCCCCAAAGTTTGTATGTTGAAACCTAGTCACAAATGTGATGGTATTAGGAAGTGAGGCCTTTGGGAGGTGGGATTCCACCTTGTGAAGACAGAGTTAGAAGGAACCATTTGTGAACCAGAAAGCAGACCCTCACCAAGACACTGAGTCTGCCAGTGTCTTGATCTAAGCCTCAGCCTCTGTAGCTGTGAGAAACAGATTTGGTTATAAAATATCCAATTTATGATATTTTTTATAGCAATCTGAATGGACTAAGACACATGGTAAGCAAAAATATGGTTAAATACAGTATACTTTTGCTTCTCTTGAGTTTGTTTGATATTTGAAGCAAAAATTACAACATTGATAAGGTTTTAGATGTAGGTAAAGAAAATATATAAGGCAATTATTTTTTTGTTTGTTTGTTTTTTTGAGACGTCTCTCTCTGTCACCCAGGCTGGAGTGCAGTGGCACAATCTCTGCTCACGACAACCTCCGTCTCCCGGGTTCAAGCGATTTTCCTGCCTCAGCCTCCTGAGTAGCTAGGATTACAGGCATGCGCCACCACACCCAGCTAATTTTTTTGTATTTTTAGTAGAGACGGGGTTTCACCATGTTGACCAGGATGGTCTCGATCTCTGGATCACATGATCCACCCGCCTCAGCCTCCCAAAGTACTGGGATTACAGGCATGAACCACCGCGCCTGGCTGGCAATTACGTTTTAAATGGGGGAAGATAAAGGGAAGTAAAGGGAGGTAAGGATTCTGTACTTAATTCAAACTAACAAAATGATGACACCAGAGGATTATAAATTATGTATATATTATGTATATATAATACATATATATTATGTGTATATAATGTATATATAATACCTAGAGCAACCACTAAAAAGTTATACAAAGATATATACTTAGAACAGACTATAGATAAGTCAAAATGGAATTCTAAAAAATGTTCAAGTAACTAACTCACAGGTTGTCAGGAAAAAGAAAACAGGAATGAAAGGACAGAAAATAAAAAATAAAATGGCAGGCTTAAACCCTAACTTAACAGTAATTACATTACATGTAAGTGACCTGTCTATGCCAATTAAAAGTCTTTTGGTATAATGCATTTTAAAAGCATGATTTCACTAGGTGAAGTGGCTCACGCCTATATATTCCTAGCACTTTGGGAGATGAAGGTGGGAGGATCAGTTGAGCCCATGAGTTCAAGATCAACCTAGCCAACGGTGAGACCCCTATCTCTACAAAAAATTAAAAAATTAGCTGGATTTGGTAGCACATGTCTGTTATCCCAGCTACTTAGGAGTCTGAGGCAGGAGAATCACTTGAGCCTGGGGGGTTGAGGTTGCAGTGACCTGTGATTGTGCCACTGCACTCCAGCTGGGGTAACAGAGCAAGACCTTGTTTTAAAAACAAAACATGATTTTGCTGTATGTTGTCTACAAGAAAATTATTTGATAACACTATATCCAGAATAAAAATAAGATTGAAAAACTATACCATGCAAATATTAATCAAAAGAAAACAGGAGTTGCTATATTAATATTAGAGCAAGTAGGCTTTAGAGTAAAAAAATTACCAGAGTAGTACATTATGAACATGTACATGATAAAAGAGTCAGTCCTTTAAGACATAAGTGTATATGCACCGAAAGACAGCTGCAAAATATGTAAAGCAAAAACTAATAGAACTGGAGGAAGAAATAGACAAAGTCACAGTTATAGTTGGAGACTCTGATACCTCTCTCTCTCATAATTGATAGAACAATTAGATAGAAAATCAACAAGAATATAGAAGAACTAAACACCGCCATCACCCAACAAGATCTAATCAACATTTATACATGCCGCTCAACAACAGCAGACTGCAAATTCTTTTCAAGTGCCCACAGAACACACAGGAAGATAGACAATATCCTGAGTCATAAGATAAACCTCCAGTAATTTAAAATATTGAATTTATACAAGTATGTTCACCAACCACAATGGAATCAAAGTGGAAATCAGTAACACAAAGGTAATAGGAAAACGTCCAATCCTTGGAAACTGAACAACATACTTCTAAAGTATTCATGGATCAAACAGGAAATATCAAAACAAATTTTAAAAAATAATATTGAACTAACTTGGCTGGGCGCGGTGGCTCACACCTGTAATCCCAGCACTTTGGGAGGCCGAGGCGGGTGGATCACAAGGTCAGGAGATTGAGACCATTCTGGCTAACACGGTGCAACCCTGTGTCTACCAAAAATACAAAAAGCCAGGTGTGGTGGCGGGCACCTGTGGTCCCAGCTACTCGGGAGGCTGAAGCAGGAGAATGGCGTGAACCCAGGAGGCAAAGCTCACAGTGAGCCGAGATTGCGCCACTGCACTCCAACCTGGGCAACAGAGCAAGATTCCATCTCAAAAAATATATATATGTGTGTGTGTGTGTGTGTGTGTGTATAACTAAAAATGAAAATACAACAATCAAAATTTGAGAAGACCAGCTAAAGGAATGCTGAGAGGAAACTTGTAACATGAAATGCATACGTTAGAAAAGAGGAACAGTCTCAAATCAGTTATCTATGCTTCTACCTTACAAATCTAGAAAAAGAATAGCAAAATAAACTCAAAGCAAGCAAAAGAAGGAAATTATAAGAGTAGAAATCAGCACAATTGAAAAGAGTAGCAATAGTGAATATCAATGAAACAGAGCTGGTTCTCTGAAAAAAAATCAATAAAATTGAAAGACTGACCAAAAAAAGAGAGAAGACAGAAATGACCATTGTCAGAAATGGTGTCAGAGACAAGGATATCACTGCAGACATCAAAAGGATAATAAGAATACTATGAACAATTCCATACACGTAAGTTTACAAATTAGATAAGATGGTTCAATTAGTTGAAAAACACAAATGATCACAACTCAGTCTGATATAGGTAATGTGAATAGCCCTATAGAAATTGCTGTGGTTTGGGTATATTGAAATTTGATCCCCAATGTGGCAGTGTTGGGGGGTGTAGCCTAGTGGGAAGTGCTTTTGTTATGGGGGCAGACCCCTCCTGAATGTCTTGGTGCTGTTCTCACAGTAGTAAGTTCTTGCTCTTTTGAGGCTAGATTAGTTCTCACAGGAATTGATTATTTCCTGAGTGAGTGGGTTGTTATAAAGCCAGGACACCTCTCAGGGTTTCCCCTCTTTGCACCTGTCTGCTTCCGCTTTGATTTTCTCCACCATGTGATGTAGCACAAAAGCCCTCACCAGAAGCCAAGGCCATGCCCACAAACTTCTCAGCCTATAGAACCGTAAGCTAGTCTCAGGTATTATTCTATAGCAACACAAAATGGACTAAGACAGAACTGTTCAGTGAATTAAAGTTGTAATTACAAAATTCCCAAAAAAGAAATATCCAGGCTCAGATCCCCTTGTTTTGTTTTTTTTTTTCTTTGAGACGGAGTCTTGCACTGTCGCCCAGGCTGGAGTGCTGTGGCACGATCTCGGCTCACTGCAAACTCTGGTTCCCAGGTTCACACCATTCTCCTGTCTCAGCCTCCCAAGAGGCTGGGACTACAGGTGCCCGCCACCACACCCAGCTAATTTTTTGTATTTTTTTAGTAGAGACGGGGTTTCACCATGTTAGTCAGGATGGTCTCGATCTCCTGACCTCGTGATCCACCCGCCTCGGCCTCCCAGAGTGCTGGGATTACAGGCATGAGCCACCATGCCTGGCCTTCAGATTCTCTTATTGAAGAAGTCTATCAAACTTTTTAAGGAAGAATTAAAACTAATTCTCCATAATCTCTTCCAGAAAATAGAAGAGGAAGAGACATTTTCCAGTTAATGTTAAGAAATGTTTTACCTTGCTTATATCAAAACCAAAGACATTACAAAAAAACAAAACAAAACAAAACAAAAAAAAAATTACAGACCAGTATACTTTGTGGAATAAACCCAAACGTCCTTAACAAAATACCAGAATTTTGCAGTATATAAAAAGAATAATATATACCCCAAACAATAGAAGTTTATTTCAAGGTAGCAAACTCAATTCACTATTTGAAGATCAATAAGTGTAATCCACCACATTAATAGACTAAAGGAAAAAAATCCCACGATTATATTAATCAGTGGAATAAAAGCATTTGATACATTTCACCACCCATTCATGATAAAAACTGTCAGAAAAAATAGCAATAGAAGGGAACTGCCTCAACTTGATGAAGAGCAACTACAGAACTCCTGTAAGCTAACATTAAATGGTGAAAGACTGAATGCTTTTCCCTTATGATCAAGAATAAAGCAAGAATGTCTCTTTACCACTCTTACTCGACAAAGTGCAGGAAGTAGTAACCACTGTGTTAAAGAGAGAAAAAGGAAATAAAAGGCATACAGGTTGGAAAAGAAGAGCTAAAACTGTACTTATATGCAAATGACATGATTATCTATGTAGAAATCCAAGGAATCTACAGAAAAAAACTGTAACTACAAAGTGAATCCCGTAAGATTGCAGGATACAATATAAATATACAAAAAATTAATTGCATTTCTATTTACTAGCAATGAACATTTAGACACTAAAATTAATACATTAGCATTTACAACCATACATACAAAAAAATACTTAGGTGTAAATTTAATAAAACTTGTATCAAATTTATATACTGAAAGCTATACAATATTGATTAAAGAAATCAGAAAATAGCTAAATAAAAGGACTGAAATATCATGTTCATGGATGGGAAGATTCAACACAGTAAAGATGTCAAGTCAGCCGGGCACAGTGGCTCACACCTGTAATCCCAGCACTTTGGGAGGCCGAGGCGGGCAGATCACCTGAGATCGGGAGTTCTAGACCAGCCTGACCAACATGGAGATACCCCATCTCTACTAAAAGTACAGAATTAGCCAGGCGTAGTGGCACATGCCTGTAAGTCCAGCTACTCAGGAGGCTGAGGTAGGAGAATCACTTGAACCTGGGAGGCGGAGGTTGCAGTGAGCCAAGATCATGCCATTGTACTCCAGCCTGGGCAACAAAAGCAAAACTCTGTCTCAAAAAAAAAAAAAAAAGATGTCAAGTCATCACAAATTGATATACAGGTTTAACACAATTCCTGTCAAAATCCTAGCAGCATTTGTTTTGTAGATAGAAACAAGTTTTATTCTAAAATTCATATGAGGGGAAGTAAGAACCTGAATATTTAAAAACATTTATTTTTATTAAAAGAATGTAGTTGGAGTAATCAGTGTTCCTGATTTCAGGATTTACTATATCAATAGTAAACAAAACTGTGTGGTATTGGCAGAGAAATATACACATAGATCAATAGAACGAGATAGGAAACCCAGAAACAGACTGATACTAATATAGCCAACTGGTTTTTGACAAAGATGCAAAAGCAATTCGATGGAGGAAAGAGCCTTTTCAACAGTTGGTTTTGAGGCAGTTGGACACCCATAGGCCAAAAAATTAACCCTGACGAAAAGTATCATCCCTTATACACAAAATGAACTCAAAATAGATCATTAATGTAAATATAAAACATAACACTTAATCAACAATCATGGGAGCAAATCTTTAGGATCTAGGGCGAGGCAATGATTTTTTAAGACTTAACCCCAAAAGCACAGTACATAAAAGGAAAAGTTGTTAAGTTGTACTTTAAGATTTTTAAAGTTTGCTCTGCCCTATGACGAGGATTAAAAGAAGCTCCAGGATGGGAAAAAAAGATTTGCCAGGCACATATTTGTCAAAGGACAGGTATCTTGAATATATTAAACATAAAGAACTCCCAACACTCAAAAGTAAAATAACAGACAATCCAATTAGAATGGTCAAGAAAATGAAGAGATATTCCTTTGAAGATGATATACAGAGGACAGATAAGCACAGTGAAAGATTTTCACTGTCATTCATTAGTCATGAGAGAAATGCAAAGTAAAACCAAAATGGGACATCACTACACATTTATCAGAATGGCTAGACTGAAAAATAATGACAATACCAAATGCTGGTATGGATGCAGAGAATGGATCACTCGTTGATGGGATACGTAATGACACAGCCATTCTGCACAACAGTTGGGCAGTTTCTCAAAAATATATGCAGCTACTATACAACCCAACAATGCACTCCTGGGGATTTATTCCAGAGAAATGAAGATTTATGTTTACACATAATCCTGTACATGAATGTATATAGCAATTTTATTTGTAATAGCCAAAAACTAGAGAAAAACTAGATGTTATTCAGTGGTAAATGGTTAAACAAACAGTGGTAGATCCTTAACCATGGACTACTACTCACTAATAAAAAGAAATGAACTGGTTGGCAAATATGACAGCCTGGATCTTCAGAGTATTATGATTTACAAAGCCAATCCCAAAAGGTTTCATTCCATTTATATATCATATAATATAATCCCATTTATGTACTGTGTTATTTCATTAATACAATATTCTTGAAATGACAAAACTGTCAAAATGGAGAATAGATGAATGGTTGTCAGGGGTTGGGAAGGGGAGGAGGAGGAGTTGGATGTGGTTATGAAAGATCAGCATGAGGGTGGTATTAGAAATGTTCTCTATCCTGACTATATCAGTATCAATATCCTGTTTGTGATATTGTAAGATAATTTTGCAAAATATTACTATTGGGAAAAATTAGGCAAAAGGTATAGCGGATCTGTGTATTAAAAGTTTAAAGAAAAATAAATGAAGTGGAAGGTACCTTTTAGTCAGATAAGTGAAAATGAGGTAGAAATGCATTTTGTAAAACTTTTGAATACCAAAATCAATTTTGGATATAATTATTTAGATAATAAGGAACTGCAAAAAATCTTGATTATATGGGTATAGCACAAAGTAAATGAATAGAAAATTACTCTGGCCACAATATATAAATTGTCTTATGTGTACAATTTTAGATTATGACAGTATTTCTCAAATACCATCTAAAATATCTTAATGTTTAGAAATTACTTTTTCTAAAAAAGGAAGCCTTAAAATAGAATTGCGTTGCCTATATATTAATAGTTTTAAAGTATTAAAACTATTAAAGTAGCATTGTTGCATAACATGGGATAGTCCTTTTAGTTTATAGATGTTAAATCCTAAAATTGATATTGTTACTAAAACTACAATTTTAGGAGACTGATAGATAATGCTTCTTTTTTTAGATATGAGTTAATACCTTGGTGTTGTTTGTAAGTACATTGTTTGGATCTTTGACTGTGTTTTCCCTTTGAAATAATTCATAAATGATGGCTACATTTCTGAGTCACAGATTCTTTGAGAATTTGAAGAAAGTATTTCCTCAAATAGATGGACCATCCACCTAATTTTTCATACAACAGGGTACACATACCACCTGAAAGCAATCTCTGCATCCCAGTTTTAAGAAGCTCGATTGGAAGAAAATATCCGGAATATTGTATACAATTAATTTCAGTATAATGTGTAATCATCCAAAAACAACTACCTAATGAGCATCTGTTTGCTTGTACAGTATCTATGGCAGCCACCACATGGGATCTAAAGACTATTTTTAAAATATTCTGTATTACAAGAGGCTTAAAATCTAGCTTAAGAAGCAAGATGTATTTATGAAGTGATTATTAGAAGTTTAAGAATAATAAGAATAGGGTAGTTCCTAGTTTTAGATTCAAAGCATTACAACTTGTAAATTGGTTGGTAAATTTGTAAATTTTAACAATTTTCTGGATTAGTTTCAGGTAGTCTTTTTTTTCAGCATGACAGTAGTTTTTGTGTGAGGCATACTTTTATAATATAAAAACTTTGCTTGCCAACTTTTACTCATTTCTTTTTCAGAGACTGGAAATGTTTATGCTGTTTTAAGTAAATATTGGTAACCAGTGTACCATTACCTCTTGGATTTGGGACTGTGAGATGGGAAATAGAATTATTTTTTATAAATAAATGTTATGAAGGTAGCAAAGTGAAACAGAAAAACCGAGGACTGTCTGTATTTATTTAAAAACTAATTCAGACTTTATGCTGGACCTTAAGGATATGGCCATGAAAACATAAACACAGTCCCTGTCTTAATAGAATTTACTGTTTTAGGGGATAAGTTGTGCGGGATGATAGAATGAAAGAATAGCTCATTCAGGCTGCAGGGTGCAAAAAAAACATTTTTGGTATAGGCTGCATAAAGAGAGTGTACTTATTGTGCTAAGAAGAATTTGAGTTCTTGAATTTCAGGGCCCTCATTTGTAAAGTGGGGATAATAATGGACAATGTAATAAGGTGTTGGGTGCAGAACCTGGCAGTTCTTAGGTACTGCTATTGTTTGTTTAGACCACTTGAAGAATGGCTTAAGAGGCAGGATTTTAGGAGATGGAGCACAATATTAAAAAAGGAAGATGGATATTCATTTGTTTTCAAGGCAGTAGAGAGACTTGTCTGTTTGGTATAAAAAGTTGTATTGAGAGATAATATGTGTAATTGCACACAATGTATATCTTTAAAAGAACTTATTTTTAACAATTTTCTGGATTAGTTTCAGGTAGCCTTTTTTTTTCCAGCATGACATTAGTTTTTATGTGGGGTAGACTTTTATAATATAAAAACTTTGCTTACCAACTTTTACTCATTACTTTTTCAGAGATTGGAAATGCTTATGCTGTTTTAAGTAATCCAGAAAAGCGAAAACAGTATGACCTCACAGGCAATGAAGAACAAGCATGTAACCACCAAAACAATGGCAGATTTAATTTCCATAGAGGTTGTGAAGCTGATATAACTCCAGAAGACTTGTTTAATATATTTTTTGGGGGTGGATTTCCTTCAGGTATTTTAATGTAATTATAGATACCATATTTTATGAAGCTACAGAGTCTTACCTCCAGTTACATTATTTAGAGATGTATCTATCTTTTCTCCTACATTTCTTGTAGTGTTATGATCCTGTGATGGTTTTTCATGAAGGCAGGAGAAAAATGTTCGGGTTATTACTTTTATAATAGCCTGCCTTTTTCCTAGAACATATTTTAATTTAAAAAAAAATGAAGAGTACAGATATTCTGTATTTTATATAAAGCTGAAAGGGAATGTAAGCATGAAATGTAATGTCTGTGTCTTAGGTAAGTACTATTACAATTATGAATGGTTTTCTTTGCTTAAACCCAGATGACTATTTGACATTGCTTCTCTAGAAATCTTTGTACGTATTTTATCAATAATATTATAGTTGACTAATTTGGATTTATGTAGAGGTACTCATCTCTTTCCATTTAAACAGTAGAAAGTCTGATTCATAGGTTATATTCAAAGTAAGTGGATTTTTAAGGTTACATTAAAATAGAAATAGCTAACTTTAACTAGACTATCAAAGTGAAATATTGTAGTGATACCACTAAATAGATAGATTTTATACTACCAACATAAATAGTATTAAACTCCACTTACATTTATAGTAAGTGGTCACTTAACATAAGGTTTTTGGAAACTGTGACTGTAAGTGAAACAATGTTCTGTATAACAACTAATTTTACCACAGGCTAATTGATATAAACAAGAGTTAAATTGCTAAGGCATATAGTACATCATGTTTACTTGAAGTTGCAGTTTCCAAGGACCTCTGGATGACATTAAGTGCGGACTTACTGTACTGTGAGTTGTTAGTGTGGAAATCTATTTTCCTTGAATGTAGCTCCTCTAAGGTACTTAAAATTATAGCTTTAGTCTTGTTTACAAAATTTACTTCAGGTGCTGAAGTAAATCCCATTCAACATTAGGAGAATCTTCATGAATGTAGCAATGTAATTGGACCTGGTGGCCCTCTCTGAATATTATAGAGAAAGGTTGTGGTCATTTCTTTTTATTTTTTAATAGAAACAGGGTGTTGCTCTGTTGCCTAGGCTGGAATACACTGGGATGATCATAGCTCAGTGCAGCCTCAAAATCCTAGGTTCCACCAATCCTCCCACCTCAGCCTCCCAAGTTGCTGACTACAGGCATGTACCACCATGTCTGACTTAAGTTTTTAAAAACTTTTGTAGAGACAGGGTCTTGCTGTGTTGTCCAGGCTGGTCTTGAACTCCTGGCCTCAAGCGATCCTCCCACCTTAGCCTCCCAAATCCTGTGCTGGGATTACAGAGGGGAGCCACCATGCCCGCCAAGGTTGTGGTCATTGATAGGACGTTTTGCAAAGCATCCTTGAAGGAAAGAGGATATATAAATGCAAATTAATGACCGAAAATATAACCTGTGTTTTGACATGTTAGAATACATAATTACCGAAAAATTATTAAAACTAGTAATTTTGACTGGAAATATACTAGGAACAATCAGAAACCTTTCAGGCAATAGTAAATTTTCTTCTGATGTTTGATTTGCAGTTATTTTGCTAGTTTTAACATAGTTTGTCAATGGTAGCCATTTCTGATTGCTCATCTTATATGAAAACAACTTGAATGTTTATCAGCAAGAGAATGTTTGAATAAATTGTGGTTCATCTATACCAAGATATATTATAGAGCTATTTTTAAACAATGAATTGGAATACTATCTTTTGATTTCTAGAGATGTTTATGATTCATTGATAAATGCAAAAAGCAAAATTTCAAAGTAATAATCCAACATTTATAAAAACAACTAGTCATAAACAAAAGAGGCTTATAAAAACCTCTATGTGTGTAGAGAAACTCTCAGTCAAGTTTTCATAAAGAAGGAACTTCTACCTGTAAAGGAAGCAGATTGGGAAGAATCATTCCTATTTCTATCCACCCTTCACTTACAAGAGGAGAGGGCAATAAGTATTTACTACTGAAAACAAACATGCATTATTTTACTAATTTTTAATAATTAAAGAAAAATGTGAAAGAAAATATACTTTTTCTGATCATAAATGCTCTCTCTAACTTAACCTTGCTTTTAATCTTTTAGGTAGTGTACATTCTTTTTCAAATGGAAGAGCTGGTTATAGCCAACAACATCAGCATCGACATAGTGGACATGAAAGAGAAGAGGAAAGAGGAGATGTATGTTTATGACTAGAAATCATAAAATGGCAAATTTCAGCTCAGGAAAAACAATTAGAGTTGTCTGGAAAGAGGGCAAGTTGTTGTAGGAAATAATGAGTTTTTCTCTTACTAGTGGTGTTTGGTAGAGACTAGAAAATCCTTAGGGGTATTGTAGGAATAGGAGGAGAGGTCAGCCCTGGGTGGTTGGATAGTATGACCCCTTTAGATTTGTTATTCTGTGATTCTAATGAAGGTACACCTGCACTGTGCATGTTGTGAAGGCAACTTGTTATTGTTGGCCCTGAAGAATTTAGAATACTGAAAAACTTGAATTGGAGGTAACTTTCCTTGTTCTAATGCAGTTATACCTAATTGCCTATAGCAATTTAATTACATGAAGTGGAAAGGTAAATGGAAAGAGCACTAGACTAGAAATTAAAAGGCCTGGCCCCCAGCTTTGCCACTCATCAGCTCCCATCTTCTACCCTCAAATCCAAGGTAAAACATAGTTTTACAGCCTGCAGCATATTGATAGAGTCTCTCTGTGTGTCGGGGGAGGGAGTCGGGGAAGAAGGAGAGAAAGAAATGAGGACTTCCTCATCTATAAAATGAAATCAAATTTTATCAGTGTTTTAAAAATCAGAATCTCCTGGTGATGTGCCTGGGCAGTTATATTTAAGAATCACCCCATTGGTATTGTTAGCAGATTTGAAAGCACTGAACTACATGATCTCAAATGCTCTTTCTGCTTCAAAATGTATGACAACTGTTGGATTATTAACAACTACAGTTATATTACAATTTGTTATTCTTTGATGATTTTTTATAGGGAGGTTTTTCTGTGTTTATCCAGCTGATGCCCATAATTGTATTGATCCTCGTGTCATTATTAAGCCAATTGATGGTCTCTAATCCTCCTTATTCCT
The DNA here is from genome assembly GCF_002776525.5 of Piliocolobus tephrosceles. Taxonomy (NCBI): domain Eukaryota; kingdom Metazoa; phylum Chordata; class Mammalia; order Primates; family Cercopithecidae; genus Piliocolobus; species Piliocolobus tephrosceles. The sequence continues at coordinate 79,615,455 of NC_045436.1, read as the reverse complement.
TATATCCCAGATCGTAAGTAGCTAAGTGAAGTTTTACAAAAATGAATTGTTGCTATTTCTGACCTAGCTTCCTTTAAAGAGCTTGTGTTCGTGTAAACTTTCAAGTGCCAAATCTGTTACTGCAAGTGTACCAGATTTTAAATTTCTATCTAATTTTTAAATTAGTTACTTTAAGTAATAAATTTGTCTTATGTTGTTAATTTATATTTCTATTCTCCCACTGTGGATAAGGACAGAAATGCTATATTTGAACTTGATAACAATTTAATGTGGTAGGTAATGTGTTGCCATTAAAGGCAAAAAATACTCTAAAGGACAAAACTCCTTTAAAGACAAAAAGAGCAATGATTGATCTTACATAGTTTTATATCATTAAGGGGAAAATGACTTTACTCTTCATTTTGCAAAATATTGATTAAATAAAAGCAAATATTACTTTTATATGGTGTATTTTTTTTCACCATATACTTTATATATAAGAGGTCTGGACATAAAGGAAATTTAATACAGCATCCATTCTAGACAACTTTAATACAGTGAACATAAAGGAAACTATAACATCATATTGGCTGTTACAGCAGCATGAACAAATAAAAAGCAGATAAAAAATAATAAAAATCATATTGGCAGTGATTTTACAGTATTACAATCACATTGGTCTAAAAATAAGAATTACTTTATTCCAAGTAAGATTTTTAGTAATGAAAAATTGAGATAACTTTATAAAAGCATAGTATATTTAAAAGTGTGGTTACTTTTTGTGACATGAAATCATTGTTTTGGGCAATTTGACAGAACGTAAATAAATTACAGGTTGAGTATTTCTTATCCAAAATGCTTGGGACCAGAAATGTTTTGGATTTTGGATTTTTTCAGATTTTGTAATATTTGCGTATATTTTATCAGATGTCTTGAGAATGGTACCCAAGTCTAAAAATGAAATTTATGTTTTATATATACTCTATACACATAGCTTGAAGGTAATTTTATACAATATTTTTAGTAACTTTGTACATGAAACAAAGTTTGTATACATTGAACTATCAGAAAGCAAAGGTATCACAATCTCAGCCACCCATGTGGACAACTTGTGGTTGTTTGGCATCATTCCTGACTCTGAATTTATATGCTACTGATAAGCAACCATTTTCTTACTCTAATTCACATATAAATATTTAACAGTGAAAAAATGATGTGTTCAGGGTTAACTAACCAGCATAGTAGCATCACCTGAATACCTGTGTAAGCTGTTAAACAATAGCAACAACAAACAACTACAGGCTTTTAGTTTCCACCTATGATGTTGTGTTTTGATTAAAAGGTGACCCATCATATGAGGTCAGCTTTGGAATTTTTCACTTGTGCCATCTTGTCGATGCTCAGAAAGTCTTAGTTTTAGAGTATTTTGGATTTCAGATTTTTGGATTAGGGATGCTCAACCTGTATTACCAATATTAACTTTTCAATGATTGTTCATTGTTTTTGTCTGCTTAGTTTATAGTAGCCTATTGGAATGTCCAATTTTAATTAAAATAATGATGCTGCATCTCTTTTACAGTGGAACAGGGCAAACTATTAAAATGCAGACAGAAAACTTGGGTGTTGTTTATTATGTCAACAAGGACTTTAAAAATGAATATAAAGGAATGTTATTACAAAAGGTAGAAAAGAGTGTGGAAGAAGACTATGTGACTAATATTCGAAATAATTGCTGGAAAGAAAGACAACAAAGTAAGTTTGTCATGGGTTTAACATTTTAAAACTTATTCACAGTCTTTGGAACTGATTAATGTAGATTTCCCTATTCAAGGAATGTTCTGGAATTCCCTGGCACGTAATTGGAGCACAGTACTTAAATGAGATCATATATTTTATATACATGTGGCCTAACACAGGAATTGACACATAATAAGGACTTAATAAATGGTACTTGTGTATTGTTGTTATCAATAAATATTTGGTTGAATAAGCAATACCAAATTTTATTGTATTGATAATATCCATCGTAAGACACATCATTCTTTTATGTACCACCAAGAAAGAAAAAAAATCCTGGCAGATAAACTATGTCATCAATTTTAAGATGCATCCTGTTTTCAGGGTTAAGTTTGAAACTCTTTGTTAATTTAGCTTTAGTATTTAGAATTTAATGTACAATGAGTTTTGTTGACATTTCATTTTTCTTTACTTTGTTCACAGAGAGGCTCTTCGGAACACTTAATTTGCTTAGGCTTTTCTAGCCTCAGTTTTCTTAATTTAAGGAACAGTTCCATCTATAAAGATTGACCACAAGAATCTGCTGAGAAGTTGCACGTGAACTGAGTGTTGTGGTTCTTGTTTTTGTGACCATTGTTATGAATAATAATGTAGACCATATAGTGTAGTGTAAGGAGAACTGACTTTGGAATTAAACAGAGTAAAGTTGAATACTAGCTCTGAAATTTTTAGCTGACGAATTGTAACCTCTATGAGTTTATTTCATGTGTAAAATGGGTGATGATGAGTGGGTGGAGGAAATAATAGCTATCATTTATATAATGCCTACTGTTTCAGTCACTGTCCCAAGCATGTTATAAGTATTAATTCATTTAATCTCCACAACAACCCTGTGAGGTTATTATACTCATTTTACACATGAAGAAACTGAAGCAAAGAGAGATTACTAACTTGCCCAAGGTCATAGTGGTTGTTTGTGATTCGAAACCAGACAATTTGTCTCTGGAATCCAGGCCCTGTGCTCCAGAGTCTTCTCAGAAATAACCAGCTTTATGGGGTTTGTTGTGAAAATTAAATCAGGCAATAAAATACTTCACACATAGTAAATGCTCAGAAAATGTCAGCGATTATCATCATCTCCCCCTTGCTAGGGAAGAGTTGATAAAATGTAACTTCCAAGAGAGTCCTTAACCTCTCTGGTCTTGGTTTTTTCCTCTATATAGTGGCAGTTACAGATGTGACCTCCTTGACTTCTAACTCAATGAGTTTGTGAAATCAGTCTGTCTTCAGTGTGGAGAAGGTTACATTAGACTAGTGACTTTTAGGTTTTCAGCTGGGAATGAGTTGCCACCCTCCCTCCACCCTACCCATCTCTAGAGATGTTTGGTAATGTCTGGAGATAGTTTTGTGTGTCATCATGGGATGGGAATGGAAAGGGATTGCTACTGGCATCTAGCGGGTTAAGGTCAGGGATGCTGCTAAACATCCTACAATGCACAGGACAGGCCCCCCACAACAAAAAAATTATCCAGCCCAAGCAGTACTTTAAATGATGGAAAGAATATTAGGCTAGGCATTGGAGAGTTGGATTGGAATCTAGACTCTGCCATTTGTTAGCAGTGTGAACTTTGGTTTTTCTAAGTCTCAAATTTCTCCTTTAGGACGAATCATCTATAAATAGATATAAGTGCATTATGTGTAAATAAAAGGCATAGTATAATATTGATTGAGTTGTTAATCCTAGTTGTTGATTTAGTAAAGATTATTATTGGAGATTTTTACAAATGGAATGCTCTCTTAACTGTGAGTATATTTTTAATGCGATCTTGACTAATCCATATAAACCAGATGTCTTCTACTTTGACCATTGTGTTCCAGAAAGTAACTGATTTCTTTTTTTGTTAAATCTTCTTTAAGTGCTCCTAGTCTTTACAGGTATTAATAAACAGTGAAATGACTGAGAGTAACAGGAAAAAACAAGGAATACTCCTTGAAGAATTTTGATTTGTAGTCTGTATATCATTAGTAGCTGTGCTGTCTACACACTGAAGGAAGCCTCAGAAGTACTTATTTGCTGAATAGCAATATTATGATCATATAATAAGCATTTTTTAAATCTGTGTTCCTTCAGTAACATTATTATATGTATTTTTTAATTTAAGTAAACTCAGAACAAGATTTAAAATTTTTGTATTAAATACTTAAGTCATGGGATAATCTGAAATCTTAACAGAAGGCCACAGCAAAAACAACCACTGGCAGTATTGAAAAGCATATAATATTTTTAGGAAAAGAGGCCAAGACGATGCTTCAGAGGAGTAGTTTTTAATCCACTGGGGAACAGGAGTAGAGAGAAAGGATTCCAACATGAATTGACAGGATTCTATCCTTTCTGTGTTTGTTTTCTGCTGTTTGTTTACCTGCTAGACTTCAGATAAAGTTTTCATTAAAAAATTTTTTTCCTACTAAAACGGCTTTTAGGAGTTGTACTTGCATTTTTTTAAGTCAGTTAATCAAAATATATCGAAGGGCTCCTGTAAAGCATCACTTGAGCTTAAGCAACTAGGTGACAAAAATTTTATTCAATTAGCAAAATATTTTTCTCTCTTAACAGAAACAGATATGCAGTATGCAGCAAAAGTGTACCGTGATGATCGACTCCGAAGGAAGGCAGATGCCTTGAGCATGGACAACTGTAAAGAATTAGAGCGGCTTACCAGTCTTTATAAAGGAGGATGAACTGGAATTTTTATTTATACCTTTTAGCGTACTCTTTATTTTTTCTGTAAGTAAGTTTAGTTTCATCATGAGAGATGAAGAAAAAGATTTGATACTGAAAACTAAACTGAATAGTTGGTTCCTGAAATCTTGGACTGTTTATGACCTACTGGCTCCTTTAAATAGTAGTTGAAAACTAAAATGGAATATTTTAGTTACACTTCTACAATTATTTTCATTTTCAAAGCTTACATGATTCCTAACTAAAATGTCTTGAGAAAGGATTATCACACCTGTAGCAATTTCCAGTTTTAGTGATTCTCCATTTTTTCCCTTGTCATGTAAATATTTATGGAATGATCATTTTGTGTACATACAGGTTACTGCTTTTTTATTTAAAATTCCTTTAGTGTTTAGCTCCATGAGAAACTTCAGTTTAAATTGATGGAATAAATGTTATATGACACATTTACATTTTCCTTATCAAGGTGTCAAATATGTGAACTTTAAACAATGAAACTTTTCCAAAAAGAAAAAACTTTAACTTTGTGTAAAATCTTATAGTATTATCAGCTTAGAGGGAATTGATATTTTTAATATTGCCGTTATATTCCAAAATATATATTGAGATAAATGAACTGGTGTAGAATATCAGTTTGCTATTTAGTTTTTGAATTACTATACATATACATGCATAGAAATGAAATGCTATACTGATAGATTTTAAAGAAAATATGAGGAAATGGCTATAAATATTAAACTAAAAGGGTGTTGAACAGTAAAGTGCAGTTATGTCATTTACAATTCCAATACGTAAAAGGCCACCAAATTTTGATGTATATGTCCTTGAAGACTGCTAAAATTTATGAAGAGGACTCACATTTTCCCCCATAGAAATTTGCAGTTTCTTGGTGATCATTTAAGCAGGATCCAAAGAAGTTCTCCTACAAATAAGTAATAAGAAAAATGAGTACTAAAATATAGCTTTGTGCCTTTTAACCCTATGCCAACTCCTAAACATATAAGTAGATTACAGTATACTTACCTGATCAGAGCATGATCTGTTTGGCCATACGCAAGTGTGAGCAGAAATAGAGCAGCAGGTAGAATAGTAACTTAAAGCAAATCATCCTTTAAAAATTCTGAGCTAAAGTCTATTCACCATTGAGTAATTGAATTAATCTTATAGGAATAAGCTCCTTGTAAGTAAATCCATACTATGAATTAGAAAAAAAAAAAACACACTGGAAATTGAAGTTTTTGGTGCCTGTATATTGGATATGAAACTATTTGATTTCTAGTCTTCTGTGGTTAGCAGTTGTAATATTTTAATGATTTTGCTTCATACTTGGTTAATGGAACATAAACATATCTTTGGTACTTCTTTGTGAGTGAGAGAATGCTAGTTAGGATGGCTTTGTTCTTTGTTTAAATTTTTTTTCTGAATGTAGTTAATTTATGGCATCTGTTGAATAAAACTGCTAAAATGATCTCTTAAAAATGTTCTGTTGTATCCCCTTTTCCAAGTGAATCAATAGAAATGCCTGATTGAATTAGTAGGTTAAACTAAACAACATACTGTCATAGGAAAACTAGACAGCTTAACCAACTTGCTCTTAGAAATGTTACCTTAAAAAAAAAAAAAACACAGTGCTTCAGAGAAAATACAATTTTAAATATTTTGTTGAGCCTGTAGAGTTTTTTTTAAAAAACTAAGTTCATAGCATTTTAATTAACTTTGAAAGTTCATATGTATCAGAAAATTTATGAAAACTTGAATGAAAAATATTTCGTCTATTTTTCTAATTTTAATGGCAAATTTACACTATTATGGCTGATCTGTGAACTTACCTTCTTGTTGACTGATTCTTTTTCCCTTAATCCCAGCTTTAAGGAGATAGGTGAAGTTATTATGCAAAGTTAAGTGATACCATAAAGTGTATATTATAAAGTCATACATGGCTTTTGGACGGTATTATATTTCAGTTGCATTGCTGCATTCCATTAAATTTCATAAAATGCTAGGGAAAATGTGTTTGATAAAATTTTCTGCAGTGAGAAATGACAGACTGAGTGCCTGACAATTTAAGCCACATATGAAGTATGCAAGTAAAGATTCAGTCCTTAATATCATCTATATCATGGTGTAAAAGCTCAACAAGTGTCTTATAATTTGGAGTTAATCATACAAAGTAAGAAGAGTTTAGATATCTTGAGATAAAAGATTTTCATGTTTGCTGCTTTTTTATAATAAAAATCCCAACATTTTGCCATCTTATTTTTAACTACATGAACTTTGCAATTTCATTGGCTCATTCTAATGACCACCTAAAATCCTCAATCTTTAAATATTGCTTTATTAGCTCTTCTAACTGGTATTCTAACAGTTTAGCAGCAGTTATATTTATTAATGCTTTACATTTTTACCCCTTTTTACATAAACACACACAAATACACCAATGCATATACACACAAACATTATTGTCCTTGTGAGGGTTTGGGGGAAAGGAAAATAGTACCTTTCTCCTCTTCTTTTGATTCCTTAGTTCCCAAATAGACTGGTGCTAGTCATTTAGTCATTTGTAAATTTCAGAATGTAGTTTGATTAAATGTGAATTGAATTCTCAACAATGTCAAGTTGGATTCATCTAATAAGTGAATATATTTTGTAAACAGATTACATTTGAATGCCTAAATATTTGTTTCATAATCATTACATGCTTGTTTATGATTTACAAAGATTTGGTAGAGAAAAGTACAGTCCTTAAGGCATATATATGCCAGTGCATTAAACTACTCAGCTTTTGTGTCAGCTCAGGTGTTCATAGGAACGGGAATGTGGAATACCAGCTTTTTACTTTAATTATACTTTTATGCTTAATTTTTCTTCCGGTTAAATCTTTAATTACACTAGTTTGTAAAGTAGTTACTGAGAAAAATGATTAAGTTTTTTATTTCCCTTCTGTTGATCTGTAATATTTTTAAATGAAGCTATTTAACACATATGACATGCTGATGTTACTTAATGGATTCCTATGTATTTCATTAAAAAAAAAAAAAAAAAAAACTCCCACCTGTGTTAAGACAGCTAAATATTTCTTGATGTTGGCTTGAGGACCAAGTGAGCCATCTTGCCAGTTAAGCAAGTTTTATGTCCAAGGACCAAATGGTTAAAAGAGGAGAATTTGTACATTTGTTGAGCTTCCCCATGTGAAGCTTGGGTTCAGTACTATCCTATTACTACTAGCCATCTTCATACTGAGTGAAGCAAACTGAAAGGGAATTCATAATCTTTTTTCTTATCTGAACAGAAAAACTAATGAAAATCAACAATACATATTTTAATTTTCATTCAACAGCTGAAAAACCATGTCTGTTGACCACATTGGACTATTGCCTAGTTAAAATCCATAAAATTCCCTATAAACCAATGAAAAGAAAGTAATCTGGCAATAATTTCCAACATTTTAAATTCTAATTTCTAGTTTCAAAGAAAAAGGATAGAATGAGGCTTTTCAAGGAATTCTTGCTCATCCCTTCAATAATTTGGCAGGCAAAACAGTCCTAGAATTCAGCTTCCTTTTTGGTTTTATTACTATTAAATAGATAACTTTCATATAAATGGAAACACTTTTCCTCAAAACATTAATTCAAAACATACTCCTTATATTAAGGATTATAGCACCACATTTTTTGTAAATTCCCTATGTGTAACTTTTTCCTGTTGGTATGTGATTTTTTTTATTTAATATGACTATCTGCTGGTGTTGGGGCCAATAGATTTGTGAATATTCTGTGGATGTGTCTATGTACAGGTGTATATATATATTTTTTTCCAGCTAATACCTCAAATGTGTGATTGTTTAATATATACCACACTATGTTTGCACAGTGCAGGGCTTCCATTAGCAGTGGATATTTTTATTTCTAACTTTGAAAATCAGTCAACACAATTTCATTGGTGTGAATTCTTTCTATTGCTCTTTTTCTTATTTTAATGCAGAGATTGCTATTATAAGGTCCATGCTTCAAACATAATTATATCTTTCTATATCCAGCCATCTGGAAATATATAGGGTTAAGAAGTATTTCTTGAAATGTCCTTGTTTAGTAAGTTAGTAAAAACTGGGATGACTAATTGCCAAGATGTCTTGTAACTGCATAGCAGATGACACCTGGCATGGCAAGCCTCATTCACTTCAGCACAAGACTGTACATTTCAATCTGATATTCTACTTTGCCATTTAAGTATACAATTAAAATCATAGAGATTTTCAGTGACATTGGAGTATTGTAATTATTAGTTTCAAAAAGAATTATTTTGAATAGGATGATTAAACCAGTGAGAAGAAAGAAACACACATAAATGATATTTTGCAGTTTATCTGTATTAAGAAATGCTTCTTGCCAATTTCTGGTTTTGGTTTTTGGATTGCTGCATAAGACTTTCTTTCCATTTACTTTACGTGTTTTTAAACGCTGCAGGTAATTTTTAAGGTTTGATGGAATTATAATGGAAGCCTTGTATAAGTTAAATGAAACTGGTAAAGGAGAGCTTACTTTGTCTATAATGCATTCAGGATTATAAATTAGATTTTAAAATGAAATGTCTGATTTGTAAAATATTTAATGTTATATCAGACTTAAATAAAATTTTCTGTGAGAACGCAAAGTAAATGCATTTGATTTTTAATGAATGTTCTGAATGAAATATGAATTTTTGTCTTTCAGTCTCTGTAGTTTATCTCAATATATTAATAAAAAGGTCTGTTCTCACTGTAAAATGTTTGTTTTTATCATGTTTTATACTCTTAATATGGCCACTCATTCATTCATTCAGCTATGCAACAAGTGTATCAATGCTTGCTATATCCCAGGCAGTGAGCTGGGTGCTGGGAATTAATCATTGAATAAGAAAGACAAAAACCTTAGAGTTTCCATCTAGCAAAGAAAATAAATATCAAGTAACTAATTATAATTGTGATAAATTCTACAAAGAAAATTACAGGGCACAATGAAAGCATTTATCTAGAAGGCCTAAACTATTCAGTGAGGGTCAGAAAAGGCTTCTTTGAGAGTGAGTTTAAGCTGAAATGCAAAAGAAGAGATTAGTAGGATTAAGGTATGCTAGAGAAATAGGCAGAATGTGCTAAGTTGGTAAAGTGATAAATCTTTATGGAAGTGGAAACAAACTTGTATGATCATAGCATAAGGAATCCAGGGTAGGTGAGAGAATTAAGATAGGGGCCAGATCCCCATAAGAACGATATATAAACCATGATGCTGATATAGAACTTTATCCTAAGTCAATAAAGTTGATTTTCAAGAAAGGAGTTAAATGATCCGATTTGGGTTTTTAGAACATCATTTTTGTTGCTCTGTGGAGACTGGAGGGCAAAAGAGAATGTAAGAAGAATAGGAGGTTATTGTCAAGAGAGAGATGACCATGGCTTGCACTAGGGTAGAAATATAGATGGGTGACTAGTTTTCAAAGATAGGAGGTAGAATCAACAGAACTCTGATTAGATTTGTGACATGCAAGCAGCAATTAAAAACCAGGCTAAAATTTTCTGAAAATTTGGCTATGAAAGGGAGTAGAGGAAAAACAGGGTGGTAGCTGAAAGAGGATGTGATTTCTAAAGAAGCTTTTCTTTTGAGCATCTCGCTCTGTCACTCAAGCTGGAGTTCAGTGGGGCGATCACCACTCAATGCAGCCTCAAACCCTGGGCTGAAGGAATCCTCCTGCCTCAGCCTCCCGAGTACCTGGCGCACGCCACGTTCGGCTAATTCTTTATTGTTGTTATTAGTAGTAGTAGTAGTAGTAGTAGTAGTAGTAGTAGTAGAGATGGGGTTCTATCTTGCCAGGCTGGTGTGGAACTCCTGGGCTCAAAGGATCGTCCCGCCTCAGACTCCCAAAGTGCTGGGATTTCAGGCGTCAGTCACCGCCCCCGGCAAGGCTTTTTTTTTTTTTTTTTTTTTTTCCAATTATTTATTACATGAGACCTTACTAATTTTTAAAAATTCTGATGTAAAAGAGAACATAGAAAGTACCCGTAATCCAGTGTTTGCATGTTAAAAGTAGACGCTTGAAGTGCTCCAGAAAACCCATGGCTCTTCCCCATTCAATCTAGATAAGGCCTTGAGTAAAGAGCACCCGTGGGGAAGTCACAAGAACCTAGGAAACAAGTCAGAAACCTGTGGACCTGGTACTTCCAATCACAGGCAATCTGTTGCTTGTTCACAGGCAATCTGTTGCTCATCACACCATCCCCTCAAATTTCTTCATCTACAGGAAAAGGTTTTAAGATAACGGACCCTGAAAACTAATGACATTTATACACCCTCTCTGCACAAGAATGTCTTGTAACACATAACCTTGCTTGCATTTTCTGGGGTCCTCAGGATCCAGCGATCTCGTACAAATCCTCTACCCCACAGCCGACGTCCCTCGGCCCGTGACACAAGGCGCAGGCGCAAGACGCGGCCCGCGGTGGGCGGGGGAGGGGCGGGGCGCGTCGGGCGGCCGCGCCCTCGAAGCTTCCGCCAGGCCCCTCCGGAAATCCAGTATCTTGGGGCGACGGCGTAGAAGTGCTTCCCGGAGCGCAGAAGAGGTCATCAATCATGTGACGGTGGCTTGAGGAGGAACCTGTCTTTAAAGCTGTCCCTGAAGTGACAGCGGAGAGAACCAGGCAACGCAGAAACCCCAGGTAACTGGCGCTACTTTGCCTGGTTTGAGGCCTAGTCCGGGAGGTGGCGCGGCTGGTGAGACTAAACAGCAGAGGACCCCCTCTTCTTTTCTTTGGGCCTAGCTCTTTGGGGTGGAGAGACAGGGATGGGGTGGGCTGAGGTAAGGCGTGCCAGCTGAGTACCCGTGGGGATGTTGGGGCACTCCGACTCCCACTGGGCTTGCTGGGCCAAGCCCTAGAACCGCGGGGGTTTTGCCTGGTTCTGACGAGGGCTGATCTTGCTTATTAAGTTGGGGGTGGGGAGGACGAGGAAGCCAAAGAGGTAAGAGTCACCGGGAGTTTCTCTTCCAGGCGTGGAGATTGATCCTGCGAGAGAAAGGGGTTCATCATGGCGGATGTGAGTGACACCCCCACATAAGAGGAAGGGGAGAGTGGGGAATTTGGAGGGGAATACTGAGCGGGGAGAGGTAGAAAATCCTCCCATCCCCACCCATCACGGTTAATTATTTTCTCTAGTATGTGAAGTGGGAGACTAATACGAATGAATTTGCAGGATCCTGAGGTTCTGCCTCGAATGGGGGTGGAGGACACTAAGGAGCTTGAGACTGAGAAAATTATATTCTCCCTACTCACCAATCCAGCTGGGGCATAAGAGAGGCTCTGTATTACCATTTGAAATTCTGAATGATGGTTGGCTGCTTTTCCTGTCAGAATTTGGTCAGTAGGACATGTACCCAGAATACTTTTTTCCAGTAAGTGGTAACAATATCTTATTAGGTTTATTGTAGCAATTTACGATGATTTCTAACCCATGCCTCTTTAGAAACGTAACATGAAATAAAATGAGGGGTGTGTGTGTGTGTGTGTGTGTGTGTGTAGGATGAGAGCAAAAATAAGCCAATGGTCATAACATGAAATAAAATGATCATTCGGGTTTGGAGAATAGTAAGTGTTGGAGGCTCAAAACAACAGATATCTGATTAATCCATGCGAGGTCAAAATCGATACCTAAATTGTCAGTGAAATTCCTGGGATGAGAGAGTGTAATGAGACAAAATAAGATAATCTTCTGGCCGGTGCGGTGGCTTAGTCTGTAATCTCAGCATTTTGGGATGCCGAGATGGAAGGATCACTTGAGGCTGGGAGTTCAAGATCAGCCTGGGCAACATAGCAAGACCCCCTTCTACAAAAAGAAATTTAAAAATTAACCAGGCGCGTTGATAACCCTGTAGTTCCAGCTATGCTGGAAGTGAGGCGGAAGGATTGCTTGAGCCCAGAACTTGGAAGTTGCAGTGAGCCCCAGCTTAGAAAAATAAAGTAGTCTTATATTTCTTTAGTCTTAACTGTAACTGTGTTTAGTGTTAAACACTTGACACACTTCGCCATTTATCTTATATTCTGTAAGACTGGACTGGGCGTGGTGGCTCACGTCTGTAATCCCAGCACTTTGGGAAGCCAAGGCGGGTGGATCACCTGAGGTCAGGAGTTGGAGACCAGCCTGGCCTACATGGTGAAACCCTATCTCTACTAAAAATACAAAAAAAAAAAGCTGGGGCGTGGTTATGGGTGCTTATAATGCCAGTTACTCGGAAGTTGAGGCAGGAGAATCGCTTGAACCTGGGAAGCAGAGGTTGCAGTGAGCCGAGATCGTGCCATTGCACTCCAGCCTGGACAGCAAGAGCGAAACTCCGTCTCAAAAAAAAAAAAAAGACTGTTGCCTCACATAGTCATATATAATTTATTTTAGGTCCTTAAACAGAATATTTTAATAATTATGTTATAATAATATGCCTTACACTGTTTCATTATTTGTTGAGTAGGTGAGTTCAACAAATAATGAAACAATGGAGGGCATATTTTTATAATGTGATAATCACGTGAGATAACAGTCTTACAGAAGTCATATCACCTTACCCAAGACCATTAAAATGATGGTGGAAAGTCTATCTTTGAACCTGGAAAGGTGTTTATAATGTCTTCTCAAGTGAACACAATAGCAACAGGATATAAAACACTAGTATGAAAATTATGATGTAATTTTATGGCTAAAATGTATTTGTGTTTCCCATTTCTAGGTATGCTAATCCATGCAACTTCTCAAAAAACTTTAACAGCACTCTTATGATGTAGGTTCTATATTAGCCCTATTCAACAAATAATTAAATAGGCTTAGGGAAAAAAGGTTAGTTAACTTACTCCAAGTTGCATGACTAGTAAACATCCAAATCAGACAGAGAAAGATAAAACACAGCAAGAAGGGCTATGAATGATAACTGAACGTCCCTAAAATTTGGATAGGACAGGATCTAGAAAACAGTGGAAGGCCTATTATTATAACATGATTTTTTAATATTCTCTTTCAGGACCTAAAGCGATTCTTGTATAAAAAGTTACCAAGGTAAGAAATTTTTAATTTGTTACTGAATAAATTCTATATGCCATATGTTAATTTTATAAAGTATTTTGTCTGTGTATTTTCAATGTTTTGAAGTATCTCTGAGATTTCCTTTAATATGAATATTTTTTGCCAGCATCATGTCCTCTGGAAAATTTTCATCACAACCGCTTTCCTCATTTATGTCAATAAGTTTGCCTTCACTGAGTTCTCTGTGTATCTAGAGGGATAGTGTCAGCATTCCCTTGGTCACCTGTTTCTTCTATAACTCTTTATTTGAAATTCACTTCCAGCATTATTACTTTTCATTTCTTTGCTGTATTTCATCTTTGTTGGCCAGTTTCCTCTTTTTATTATCTCTTTTTCTAAATGTCACATACTTTATCATTGGGAGACAAGGAGGTACAAAACTACATGCTTTGCTATCTCTGCATGAACTGCATAACAGATGCACAGTGACCAACCAGCAACGTACTTTGAAAGAAATGATGTGGCTGGTTACTGATGACAGTGTGCATCTCTTAATTACATAATTATTTATGTTATGATTTATAGACTAAAGAATTAGAAAAGTTTATACTTTATGCAGTTATTCAGGTATTATGCCATGCTAACTAAAATTTGACCTGTGCTCTTCTGCAGGGAGTGGGGGTACTTAACCATACTAACTAAAATGTGCATATTGGAACTGTGCAAAATGAGGACTTTCTGTATTTTTCTGTAGTTACCTTAGCATAAAGAAAGGGTGCTCAAATTGGAATGGAGAGATACCCCACTATACTGGCGGTATGACGAAATAGTTAATAGTGCAGTTAATTCACTTAGAAGTCTTAGTGATTTACAATCCTCTTTTGAGTGTTAGCATCTCTTATTGAAGAAATAGCAAAATTACATTCAATGTTCTTAAGTTATAAACCCACCAGAAAGATACCCATTATTCATCTGGAGATCTAATAAACAAAGCAATAATTGATTCTAATTACATCATCTGTGAATATAAGTATCAAAAATGTTTCAGACAATGGCAATCTCATTTTAACTATTAAGTGTACTCTGAAAATCATAAGAGCCTGTGACACTGGGTATGGTGAAGCTGTCTGTATAAAGGAATCAGAGAATAATACCAAAAGTATTTATTATATTACTGAGTAGTTCTAATGTTGATCAGAAATAATTGGAAAATATATGCTTATTTCTTCTTTGCATTTGGATGTCTTTTATCTTTTAACAAAAGGGGAAATATCAGGTTGTCGTGCTTATCCAAGAAATAAATTCAGTTAAAGGATGTTTGTTAAAAGCTTTATGAAAATCTTTCATAATGTCAGGAAAGGTATTAGTACTGTCAGGTTTTTTTTTAAATAATGAAAAAAAGCCAGTTCAACTCATATCATTATTGAAAATAGGCTTACTGCATCCCAGAACAATAATAATGAAGAAATAATAATGTTTTGAACTTATTCATGAAGAATTGTAGAATACACTTTGATTTGTTGCTAGATGTATGGGTTTGGATGCAGGCATCCTGCTTCCGAGTCATGGATTCATGCTTTTAACTGTTGAACCTCAGTGCCTCTCAGTAACAAAGTCTGCCAGCTACGGATACTAATGAAATGTGTGTTTTTGTGCATTTTTTGAATTCTCTGCAAAATATCATTCTTGCGTTTGCAATTTAAAATCTGGTTGTGACCCGAAGCAGTCTCAGGCTTTAATAATCCCACTTTGTATGTTTTAAAATAATCAAATATTTCATAATTATGTGTATAAAACTAAATCTGATGACTTTGATTAGTAATGCAACATTTGTTTTTAGAAAAAAATGGTGGTTTTAGTAAGCTTAAGGTTTAGATTTCTTCAGAATATTTCACAAAATTTAATTCATTTCTTCTAAAAGTGTAATATCTCTTCATGAGCCAGTTATTTTTAATTATTAGTAAAATCTATTCATATTACTCTTTGTGCATTGTATGTAGAATTGAAAACAGCTTTTATATTTGTGACCTGATTTCTAAAATTATATACTTAAGAGTGTAAGTAATTTTTCTACTTTCTTGAATTCATTTCTCTGTGAAGTCCATCAGAAAGAAAGTCCTTTTATTTTCTTTGGAGCATTAGTTGTGTTTAAAGTAATTTCCATGGAAATTTTAAAAAAGAAGCTACCTGTGGTGGCACTAATTTTTCTAAACATTTTTGTGGTTTTTTAATTTATTACCTGTTTTTAATTTATTTTGGGAGTAGGTAGTACATTCATCAAGTTCAGATTCAAGAGTTCACTGAACATAGAGTGAGTAGCTGCCCATCCTTCCTCTCCAGCCACATGCACAGTTTCCCCTCACAGAGGCACCCACCATTAATCTGTAGAGATATTTTATGTACCTATGAGCAGACATGTATATACACATATTTATACACACAGCATACACATATGCCTGCACATTTTGGTACAAAATTTATTGCTGCTTGTATACACTGTTCTAAACTGTATTTTTTCACTTAAGAATGTAACTTTGAGAGTAATCTTTCCTGGTACATAGAGAACTTCCTCTTTCTCATGACTGCAGAGTATTCCTTTGTAGGTGTATATCATATCTTACCTTGTTTTTCTTGATGGACAGTTGGGTTTGTAATGCTTTACTGTTTCAAATGATGTTGCTTTTGGTAACTGCACAGAATAATTGGCATATGTACAAATATCTGTAGGATATGTTTTATATAATCTAGTTTTTAACTTAGAAGAATATATTTATTTTATGTATTTATCTGTTGCTTTTTTTGTTTGTTTTTTGTTTTTTTTTTTTTTGAAACAGTCTCGTTCTGTCACCCAGACTGGAGTGCAGTGGCGCGATCTTGGTTCACTGCAACGCAGGTTCAAACGATTCTCATGCCTCAGTCTCCCAAGTAGCTGGGATTACAAACGAGCACTACCACACCCGGCTAATTTTTGTATTTTTACTTGAGATGGGGTTTCATCATGTTGGCCAGGCTGGTCTCAAACTCCTGACCTCAGGTGATCTGCCCACTTTGGCCTCCCAAAGTGCTGGGATTACAGGCATGAGCCACCGTGCCTGGCCTAAGTTATGTATTAATCTTAGAGAAATATTTTAATCCATAAATAAGTTTAGGATTGAATGAATAGGAAATCATGCTAATAATAGGATAAAAATAGTATAAAAGTCATTTATAAACTTATTCTTATTTTTTATGTAAGGAAGACAAATGATTTTGTTTGTAACATTTTCCACTCACATTTAATAACACTTCTCTGATTTAAATGTTTTTGACAATGGGGTTTTTAAAAATTTAATGTCAGTATTTAAACATAAGGTTAATATAGTATTTCTTATTCCTTAGTTAATACATTAAAGTTAACACTTTAAAGTTAATGCAAAGAATAGATAAGTCCAGGTTGCAAGTTAATGCAAAGAATAGATAAGTCCAGGTTGCTGTAGGGATATTGAACATATCTCTGAGTTGTAGTTTATAGATTCCATAAGATAGTTACAGGACTGTAAGTTTTATGTTACAATGAAAGGGTTTTGCATAAATGTTGAAAGTTGAGGAGTGTCACCTTATATTTTTTATCACAGTACTTTTGTGCTCTACTCTATGTATTTCTTAATTGCTAATTTCCCAGGGATTCTCACTGATTATTTAGTACTTAAACTTTAGTGATAAATTATGTCATTGTCACTGTGCACAATTGACACCATTGGTACTAGTTAATAAGTGATATTTTCGAATTATGTGCCAGCCTACACTTTATGTGCGTTGTATTAAGTTTCACAATATCTAAGTAAGTACAGTTATTCCCATTTTTCAGATAGTTAATCTGAGGCTTATAAAGGTTTCATAACTAGCTCAAGACAGCATAAATAATCAGTGGCAGAGCCTGGACTGGAACCCAGGTCTTTCTAACTTTAGAGCTATAGCTTGACCATTCTGCTTACTACTTCTTAGGTAAGCATGGCTGAAAGGATTGCTGCATGGCCTTCATTCGTTTTGCCCTGTTTCTTCAGCCAGGAACAGTCTTTCCACGTCTTTTCACTTAGTGCCATAACATCTCAGCTGAGGTATTACTGCCTCCAGGAAAGCCTTCCCTGGTCCACTCTCTGTCTGCATCAACCTCCTGTTTTCTAGGTTCTCATATCCCTATGAACTTTTTTTTTTTTTTTTTTTTTGAGACAGTCTTGCTTTGTTGCCCAGGCTGGAGTGCAGTGGTATGATCTCAGCTCACTGCAAGCACTGCCTCCCGAGTTCATGCCATTCTCCTGCCTAAGCCTCCTGAGTAGCTGGGACTACAGGTGCCCAGCACCACGCCCGGCTATTTTTTTTTTTTTTTTTTGTATTTTCAGTAGACGGGGTTTCACCATGTTAGCCAGGATGGTCTCGATCTCTTGACATTGTGATCCACCCGCCTCAGACTCCCAAAGTGTTGAGATTACAGGCGTGAGCCACCGTGCCTGGCCCCTATGAACTTTTTAACAATACTTGCCCCCAGTTTTAGTTTTATGTTTGTTCTTGTGAGATTATTGATAACATACTCACTTTTTAGATCGGAAGCCACGTGAAGGCAATGATTGTGCTTATTTCTGTTTTTCATAGTATCAAAGTATTAGGTGTCACAAACACCGACCATTTAATATTTGCATGAATGAAAAAGGAAAAAGGCTCTTTTTTGTCACTGTAGCCACTGCTGATTATCTTTCATGCTTTTGGAAACCATGGACTGATCATTCATTAGCAGTTTTAATGGAGAGTTAGCTTTGTCTCAGATTCTTGTTAATAAACTGCATGAATTTGTAAATATTATAAACATTTCTATAATACACATTGATTCCATTTCTGGGAGAATTTTGGGGTCCTATGGTTTTTCAGAAAATACATGAGAATTATTATGTCTTTGAGGTGCATAGTTTGAGAAAATGAAATATTTTGTATTTTAACTTTCTTATATTTTAACTATTTTCTTTTTCTAGTGTTGAAGGGCTCCATGCCATTGTTGTGTCAGATAGAGATGGAGTACCTGTTATTAAAGGTAAAAGTGAACATTTAAATGCAAATATCTTCTTTGCTTTTGACTAAAAATGTGTGTAATTTACATCTGAGTAGTACAGCAGGCAAACATGTAAAATTCATTTTAGTAAATTTTAGGAGATGATGGTCTTAGTATTGGCAGAAGTGTTTGCTTTTGTATGTTGAAGGTTGAATTTGAATCTACAATGTATTATATATCACGTGTATCATGTTAACATCTAGAGTTTAAGCATGGATTTATCACAGACCCATTTCCCGTTAAAGACATTTACAGTGCAACATAAACCATTAGTAAATCTAAGTGATGAGAGTGAGCGTGTATGCAGCTAGATATACACACAGACACCCCTACATTACATACACACACACACACACATACACACACACACACACATTTTATCAAATTGCTAGTTGTTTTAGGATAATACCCATGTATTTGAATCATAAGTAAACATGATGTCACAGAGAGTCAGTGTGGATTCAGACAATATTTACTATTTTTATTTTATGGTATTATGAGCATGGATGTTCCTAGTTTTTTGGGACACTGTAATGGCTTTATCAAACATTAAAGATTGGATAATGTTCTGTATATTTTGTGTACAATTTTCCACCTGGAGTTGAATATATGTCAGATAATTTTAGACTTTAGAAATGAACGGAGGTTTAGAAGTCAACTGATTTAGTTCTTTCATTTTATAAGTGAAGTTGATAAAGTGCAAAGACACTTGGACTTCATTAGCAGTTTCAATGGAGAGTTAGCTGTGTCTTAGATTCTTATTAATAAACTGCATGAATTTGTAAAGATTATAAGCATTTCTATAATAGACATTGATTCCATTCTGGGAGAATTTTGACAAACACATTATAAGAACATGGAATATCAACAAAGGAGGTCCCATGGTTTTTAATCTTCAAACATTGCAGTCCAAAGTCGGGCGTGAGTCAGTAACAGAACCCATCATCTCCTGATGTGTGGTCCAGTGTGCTTTCTAACTCACTATAAAATGGTCGTTGAATGGCTGTGGACAGATTACTTGCTTTCTCTCAATTCTGTAATGAGGGATTTGAACAAAATAATCTCAGATTTTCCAGTTCTAATGTTCTTCATGAGGATCTCTATGTTAAAGCCTTGAGCCCTGCACTCATTAATACAACAAACTCCATGCGTACCTTTTAATGAGTGAGAGAAACATGAAACAGGTAACTAGCTGCCAATTGCTAATATCTATGAAAGATACTCCTTGCTGTGGGTTTTATAAGAGCAGAAGTTTTGTAACTTTTTTCATCAGTTTATTCTAGCCTAGTCCTCAGATAACCAGTTAAATGTAGTTGATTAATCTATGTTTTAAGTTAGATATCAAGAAAATATAAACATTTAATTTTCTTTTTAAAATTTAAAAAAATTGTGAGAGTCAGCGTTTCTTCTCTTATTTGTGATCAGTGAACTTTTGATTGAGCAATTTTTCCTGATTAGTGATGAGACCCCATTAGTGATACGATTTTCAGTATTGTGAAATGTAACCTTTGTGCTCAATTTTAAAAAGAGGTTTATGAAAAAGGGCTGTAAATCTCTCTACCATATCCTCTGCATAATTTTTATTTAAATCATTTATTTTTCTAGTGGCCAATGACAATGCTCCGGAGCATGCATTGCGACCTGGTTTCTTATCCACTTTTGCCCTGGCAACAGACCAAGGGAGCAAACTTGGACTTTCAAAAAATAAAAGTATCATCTGTTACTATAACACCTACCAGGTAAGTTCATAATTATCAAATGATTTGCTGATTTCAGTTGTCATTTTTGTGCCTTTTATATATAAAATAGTTTGTGCTATAGGTCTCAATTTTAGTTTTGAAGGGAATGAAATTGTAAAATTTTAGCCTTCAAATTGGTTGTGTTAAACGGTAGTAATTTTCTTCACATTTTATACCAGGAAATAATTACGATGGAAAAGTAATTAAGTGACTTAATAAAGTACATGTTATCCTAAAAAGAGTAAGTCAGGTCACTGTTATCTCCAGTAGATGGTGCCCTTAGCTAAACAACTATGATTTCTCAGCTGACACACTTTTTTTGTTGTAGTAACAGATTTAAAAAAACTTTCCTTGAAAGTTTATTAAATTTGCTCTTGCTGCTAATTCCTTCATTTTTTGGAAACATATATATGTAATAAATGAGGTTATTATTTGTGGGAAAGAAGTTAGTTTTTACGTGTCTCTTGATCTCAAGCTATATTTTCTTAAGACTGAATTAACTCCTTGTGCTTTAGAGCTATGTTTCCTAATCAATTGATGTTAAGTTACTCTTTTTTTTTTTTCCTTCCGAGACAAGAGTCTGGCTGTGTCGCCCCATGCTGGAGTGCAGTGGCATGATCTCATCTCACTGCAACTTCCACCTCTCAGGTTCAAGAGATTCGCACGCCTCAGCCTCTCAAGTAGCTGGGATTACAGGCATGTGCTACCAGGCCTGGCTAATTTTTGTATTTTTAGTAGAGATGGGCTTTCACCATGTTGGCCAGAGTGGTCTTGAACTCCTGGCCTCAAATGATCCCATCCACCTCAGCCTCCCAAAGTGCTAGGATTACAGACGTGAGCCACCGTGCCAGGCCCATCTTTTATTTTAAGAGTTATATATTTTAATGTGTATTAGGTAAAACATAACCAAACCATCTGACCTTTAATTTCAAATAAGGATTAGATTGAAACTAATTTTTTTTTTGAAGGTAGTTGATTTAAAGTTATTTTAAATTTAATTTAAATTACTGTAATACACAAGAGCCAGAAAATATCGTGAAGATAAACCTACCTGAATGACTGAGAAATACTGTATTTATCCATTTAATTATCAACTACTTATTAAGTCCTTATGATGTAATTGATATTCTACTGGGCTTTAGAGATAAAAAGATGAAGACGTGATTTCACCTTAAAAACTTTCCAGGCTCAATGGTGTTAATGTCTCTAAGAGATCATCACTAATTATGGAAATAGTCACTGAAATATAAAGTTCCTTTCTATTTCATAATGTACATGTTCTATTACATAATGTAATGTAATACCATGATGTTGGACTAAAACATTGATCATTTTAAAGGTTTTGAAAGATTAAGACATTTCAGTTTAGTTATACTACGTTTTCACAATGCAACATATTATTTGGCTCTTATTTTCTTTTTAGGTGGTTCAATTTAATCGTTTACCTTTGGTGGTGAGTTTCATAGCCAGCAGCAGTGCCAATACAGGTGTGTTTAATTACCTTAAATATCACTTTTAATCCTTAATTTAAAAAAAATTTAATTACCATACCTTAATTTAAGAGGAATAGTAGATTTAGAGCCAAAAATCTTGAACTTGGGGCCCAGTTTCACTGTCTTTTTTCTATGTCTTGGGAGAAGTGATTTCTCTGAATCCTGGTTTCCATATCTGTATAATGGAGATAATATATGCTTTCTCCATCTTACAATGTTATTTTCTAGTTCAAATGAGACCGTATGGGTAAGTGATTTTTTGTTGTTGTTGTTGTTGGAGACAGGAAAATTAAATATTATCTTGAATACTACATCTTGCTCCCATTACAGCAGTTTAAGAAAACAAGGTGAAGATAGCCCAACAAAATGCATTAAAATGATTGATGAGTTACAGACCAATCTATTAAATTAGAATTTTTTAAATTTTACCTAATGGGGAAAATGAATGTGATTGAGAATTTAAAGAGCCTGAATAAGATGAACGTAGTCTCATTCTTCTTAAGAACTGAAGAATTTGAGAACAAATGCTAGGAAGCTGTATCCTTTATAGAGAATAGTAAAATTCCATTGTATCCAATACCTTCACCGAATATTTATGTGTAAAATAATGACTATTCACTTGGTTGTAATTTTTTTACTTCATTTTATATAAAGTAGGATTTTTATTAAAAGGTCTGTCTCCTTTAGATTTGATCGCTGTTGAGAATTGTAATATATTTTTTTTTCTGTTTGGTTTTTCTCCCAAGCTGAGCAAGTTCTTCTAGCTATGTCACTGAAACCTGTTCTTAGATACCTTATCTTTAGAATGAGAGGTTTAGACTTGATGATCTATTAGATCTCTTCCATTTTGAAACATTTTAGAAATCTGTAAAATACTATATGTAAAAGCACTTTCTGAATTATATAGGATAGTAATGGTGTTTAGATTTTAAGTATATTTATGAAATATACTAAATCTCAATTTTGATACATGACCTATCACATACCAAGTCACCAGTTGTTATATATTATGACAATGTACAGAACAATATTTTAGTACTTGGACCCTTTCCTTGAGAGTCCAGATGCTTTTTATATTCTGTAAGACAGAGAAAGATCTTTATTTGTTTGAACATAAAACAGGCTCTGTTTGAGGTAGGTAGCCTTTCACTCTAGTAAACTAAGGAGAAGCTAGATATGCTGATTTCTAGATGTTTATCTCCCAGGAGGTTCATCAGTGAACTCCAGTGTGTTTTATACTCTACCATTTATTTTTAAAATATTTTTTTATTTGAAATATTTATTTATGTCTTAGCTTTGTTGAATTTATAAAAATAAATTTCTGATTTCCTTTGTTCAATATAGAAGCTATCTACCTGTCTTGATGTAATCCGTTAAAATTTACTCAGACACAAAAGTATGCCTGATTTAGTAAAAATTATATGTATTATTTCTAAGTCAGTGCAAATTTTGAAACAGGTATAAATTAAGATTTTCGTTCTAAAACTAACAAATTATAGTGCATATAATTTATTCTGTATTTCCTAATATATAAGTATTTTTCATTCATTTACTTTAGTAATAGGTGCTGAAAATAAACTTATTAATGACTGTGGAGTTTTTGGTTGCTTTATTTAGGGTTATAGTACAGGTTGAACATCCCTCATCCAAGAATCTGAAATCCAAAACATTCTAAAGTCTGAAATTTTCTGAGCACCAATATGGCATTCAAAGAAAATGCTCACTGGAGCATTTCATATTTGAGATTTTTGGATTAGGGATGTTCAACTAGTAAGTATTGTACAAATATTCCAAAATTCAAAACACTGGTACCCGGCATTTTGGATTAGGGATATTCAACCTGTATTTTGTTTCAGTCATGGGAAATAAACTATGTTCTGATTTACTTTTGGTAACTGTGTATTTTGGGCTTGAAGAAATTTGAGTTTCAGACTTTGAGGAACATTTTTCTAACATGTAATTTTCTTAATCTCTTTATTTTAGGACTAATTGTCAGCCTAGAAAAGGAACTTGCTCCATTATTTGAAGAATTGAGACAAGTTGTGGAAGTTTCTTAATCTGACAGTGGTTTCAGTGTGTACCTTATCTTGATTATAATAACACACTATCAATCCAGCAATCTTTAGACTACAATAATACTTTTATCCATGTGCTCAAGAAAGGGCCACTTTTTCCAACTTATACTAAAGAGCTAGCATATAGATGTTAATTTATAGATAGATCAGTTGCTATATTTTCTGGTGTAGGGTCTTTCTTATTTAGTGAGATCTAGGGATACCACAGAAATGGTTCACTCTATCACAGCTCCCATGGAGTTAGTCTGGTCACCAGATATGGATGAGAGATTCTGTTCAGTGGATCAGAATCAAACTGGTACATCGATCCACTTGAGCCGTTAAGTGCTCCCAATTGTACAATATGCCCAGGCTTGCAGAATGAAGCCAACTTTTTATTGTGAATAATAATAAGGACATATTTTTCTTCAGATTATGTTTTATTTCTTTGCATTGAATGAGGAACATAAAATGGCTTGATAAAAGTAATAAAATCAGTACAATCACTAACTTTACTTTGTACATATTATTTTGCAGTATAGATGAATATTACTAATCAGTTTGATTATTCTCAGAGGGTGCTGCTCTTTAATGAAAATGAAAATTATAGCTAATGGTTTTTCCTCAGACTCTGCTTTCTGTAACCAATCAGTGTTTTAATATTTGTGTGTTCTTTATAAAATTTAAATACAATTCGTTATTCTGTTTCCAATGTTAGTATGTATGTAAACATGATAGTATAGCCATTTTTTTCATACGTGAGTAAAAATAAAATAGTATTTTTAAAAATATAGTTTGAGCACTATATAGGTCCTTTTTTTGTTCAGACTTTTTCCAAAAATCTAAACATAATTACTCTTTCAGCCACATGAATAAATAATGAGTGTTTCTTGTAGGTATTGGTTTGGAGATTGTTTTACGGTAGTATAAACTGTTAATTGGAAAAGAAACCTCAGGTTGCAGTCAGCCAAGATTGCACCACTGCACCCTAGCCTGGGCAACAGAGACTCTGTCTCAAAAACAAAAAAGAAAAGAAACCAAGAAACCTCAGGCAGGAACCTAATTTAATCTCCATGAAAGAGGTACTACAGTTCTAGAATATGCCCTTTATGTTCAGGAATCCAGTCTATCATTCAGAGTTGTTAATTTCTTTCTAGTTTCTTTGACAATCAATTTTTCCCTGGAACAGTTCAGTACATATGCATTGAGCACCTGTGTGCCAGTCAGCAGAGCTATCACATTGCACAATTCTAAGAAACACCATTCATGTCACATCATATTTCTATGCTCTGGGAGTTGCTTTTCACATAGAATATGTGTGATTGTTATCCCTAGAATTGTGCAGTGAGGCAATTGGCTAGGTGCTGTGCTGCTTTTTCTTTGTTTGTTTGGTTTTTTTTTAGAGACAGAGTCTTGCCATGTTGCCCCGTCTGGAGTGCAGTGGTGGCATGATCTTGCCTCACTGTAACCTCTGCCTCCTGGGTTCAAGCTGTTCTCATGCCTCATTCTCTCTTGTAGCTGGGATTACAGTCTTACACCATTGCGCTTGGCAAATTTTGTATTTTCAGTAGAGATAGGAGTTCACCATGTTGGCCAGGCTGGTCTTGAACTCCTGACCTCAAGTGATCCGTCTGCTTTGGCCTCCCAAAATGCTAGTATTACACGTGTGAGCCACAGCACCAGGCCATGTGCTACTTTTTCTTCCTTCCATCCTTCCACCCCCCTTCCAGTGTAAATATGAGATTAATTTGTGATACTGTCCTTTAAAGAACTTAGAGGTCAGTAAAGGAAGCAGGTATAGAAAGTGCTATGATAAAGCTATACATAGGATGGTATAGAACCACAGACTAGAGGCACCTAAAATAGGCAAGAAAATAGCCTTTACAAATAAAATAGAAGCAAGAGATATAATGCTTTACTTGCAAAAAAACTATAAATATAGCCATGTACCATATAATGATGTTGCACTTAATGAAAGACCACATACGAGGGTGGTCAGAACAGCAGGCTATACCATATAGCCTAGGTGTGTAGTAGTAGGCTGTACTATCTGAGGTTCTTGTCAGTACAGTATGATGTCCATATAATGATGAAATCACCTAGCAAAGCATGTCTTGAAATGTATCTGCATTGTTAAGCAACACATGACTGTAGTTAATTGTTACAATTGAAATATTAGATGTACTCATTAAAATCCAGAATTCCCATTATCTGGATTATTATTTAATAATGTTCAGGAAATTTTGCCAGTGCAATGGTGCATTAAACAATGTCTTTTAGAAATGAGGTGGCCAGATTTCTATTTGCAGGTAATAATTGTATATCGAAAACTAGAAAACGAAATGATTATAAATGGAGCTACTTAACCTTTACATGTTGAATGCTGCCACTGTTAAAATTTGTGAAGGGGTATAATAGAGAAACTATCCCATAGTTCATCTGGAAAAATAAGTAGGTGAAAATAGCTAAGAAGTTTTTGAAAGGGTAATAGAAACCTAGATTAACTATTTTTGAAAGGTAGTACAGAACTGAATGCACAATTAGATATCAATGGTATGTACTCACCCAAAAAAGATTTCAGTATCATACATGTGAGGGCTTAAAACATTGTGATAAAGATGGGATCACAATGGGAAAAGGATTATCCAATAAGTAGGGCAGGCATTCTCTGTGCCTGCTAGGGAAGTGTAACTTGTTATACAGTCTGTGAAACCTAAATTCACATACATAACCTTTTGCCCTGCAGGTCCACTTCTAGAAATTTACCCTACCAAACAAAGCACATAGATGTGCAGAAGTATGTATTTACAAGTATATTCTTTGCAACTTGGTAATATCAAAGAATTGGAAGCAGCCTAAATATCTGCCATAGGTAGGATAACCGTATGCTCTGGCTTTTTGAACACTATCAGTTTATACCTGCTGTTCTTGGTATAATTATTAATCGTGTTCCTTTCACTCTCAGTGTCTCACTTTAGATAATAAATTATACAGGATTGGTGAAACAAATTTCATTTGCCCAATGGAAGAAGGATTGAAGAAGTGCTTTAGGTACTGAGATGAAAGGATCTCTAAGGCATAATAATGTTTATCGAGAAAAGCATGGTGTGAAACTGTGTGGCATGCTACAATTGATGTATAAGAAGAAAAACGTGTGTATTCATATTTGTTTGCATATGGTAGACTGTCTCTGAAGACATACATGGAAGAACATGATCACATTGGTAGTCTCCAAGGAGTGGAACTAGATACCTGGGGGATAAGGATCCCAGGAGTGCTCCTTTTCATTATAAACTTCATTGTACTTTGAGTTTTTAACTGTTCAAAAATATTAAAATTAGAAATAAAATATTTCAACAAACAATACAATGGGATATTTGGGGAAGAAAGTTATCTCAGGGCTTCCAAAGAAGAAGAAGCAGTTGGATATATGAGTATTTATTTCAAGGAAGTGGCTTATGCTATTGTGGGGACTGGCAAGTCTAAAATCTGTGGGACAGGTCAGAAGACTGAAAAGTCTCAGGTAGGAGCTGAAGCTGCGGTTTGGGAGCAAAAGTTCTTCCTCTTGGAAACTTCAGGTTTGCTCTTAAGGCCTTTCAGTTGATTGGTTGAGTCTCACCCACATTATGGAGGATTATCTGTTTCTACTTAAATTTAAGAGATTATAAATGTTAAGTACATCTCCAGAATACATCCACAGGAGTACCTAGATTCAAGTTTTAATAACTAGGCAATGTGTCCTAGCCAAGTTGATGCGCAAAACTAACCTTCACAGTCCATTCCTAGTCAACTTGGCACCTGTATGCATATTTTTTGGTTTTTTTGTTGTTTTGTTTTTTTGTGAGACAGTCTCACTCTGCCACTTAGGCTGGAGTGCTGTGGCCCGATCTCAGCTCACTGCAACCTCTGCCTCCCGGGTTAAAGCGAGTCTCCTGCCTCAGCCTCCTGAGTAGCTGGGATTACAGACGTACACCACCACACCTGGCTGATTTTTGTATTTTAATAGAGACGGGCTTTTGCCATGTTGGCCAGGGTGATCTTGAACTCCCAACCTCTGGTGATCTGCCTGCCTTAGCCTCCCAAAGTGCTGGGATTACAGGCATGAGCCACTGCACCTGGCCTGTATGCATCTTAAACCATATTTTAGTCTCTATTTAAATAAAGACAGTAACTATTTTGTATTTCTAACATGTACAACCACGAATATTCCCTGGAGGAGGTTTCCTCAGAAGAGGATGCAATCCATTCCCCAAAGGAGGATGCAAAGTCCTTGGGTGATCACTTTTTTCCTTGCTATCCTGTACCTTAATACTGCAATGTAAGGATACTACTATTAATATATCTTACATTAGCTAAGAGGATAAAAGGGGGAAAAAGATTTGTTCAGTATATATATGTGTGTATGTGCAATATATACATATTGTATACATGAGTACACAGACATAATCACAGTTCTTGTTTTGGCAATTGGACATGTGGTTGTAGCTGGTATTTTTAACATCTTGCACTGCCTATTCCATATTTCCTTGCTCTCAGCGAGCAACTTGGCTATTTGGGATTCTGCCTGGTGAGGTATTCCAAACCTTCATTCCTGAAGAATCTCAGCCATTCGTTGTCCTGCCTGTATTGGGTTTTAAAGTTTTCCATTGACTTTAATCAGGGCTTGGTAAAACAGGTCTAGTGGATCTCCTGTATTCCAGACATACCCTTCTTTATTTCCTTGTGCAGTAGCAGCCCAGTTTCCCCAGGCAATCAGGACTAGTCACCGTAGTCAGTACAGTAATTCTCTTCTTTATGTGTTGATTCAGAGGCATGAGGAGTGCAAAGTGGCGGAGTGGTAATCTTAATGTCCAGTTTAATAGAATCATTGTGTCTCCTGGTTGAGGTATTACTGGTTTTGGAACAAAGTCTTCTAGAACTAAAGAGCATAGGGACAGAAAACAAAAATCGTTCCAGTGGACAAGGGGTGATAGTGAGTGGCACAGCTCCCATTTCCACCCATTTCATTGCTGGATCTGTGAATACTGGCTCTGGAAGAAAGAACACCATATATTGGATGCTGATTTTACAGCATATATAGCCTCCTGGAGAACATTCCCTCAGCCCTGCAAGATATCGCCACCTACCTAGTGCTGTAACTGAGCTTTCAAAAGGCTATTATACCATTTTCTCAAGCCAGCTGCTCCAGGATTATGGGCAACATGGTAAGACCAATGAATTACATGAGCAATACGGAAAACAATGTTGCCTCCAAAATCCAAAGATGCTTGTTAGGTATGTACTGTTTTTTTTTTTTTTTATTGTCAGAGGGCCAGATGCAACAAGTTATTCTTTACCTTAGGAAAGATATCTTGACATGTCCCACAACACTGGACCCCTAGAAATTTTGGTAAATTGGAAGGCATTTGAATTTTTGTCATATTTATTTCCCACTCTCTGAGACAAATGTCTCACCAATATGTCTAGGGTATTTGCTACTTCTTGTTGACTAGGTCCAGTCAACGTAATGTCATCAATGTAATAGACGACTGTGATGTCTTGTGGAAGGGAAATGCGATCAAAGACCCTGTGGAGAAATTATGACATAGAGTCAGAGAGCTGATACACCCTTGGGGTAGGACAGTAAAGGTATGTTGTTGGCCTTACCAGCTGAAAGCATACTGCTGTTGGTGGGGCTTATGGACAGGGAAGGAGAAAAAGGCATTTGCCAGATCAGTAGCTGCATACTGGGTGTCAGCGGATGTGTTAATTTGCTTAAGCAATGAAATCACATCTGGAAAAGCATCTGCAACTGGAGTCACCACATGAGTAAGTTTGTGATAATGTACTCATTTTCCCAAGACCTATCTTCTTCTGCATAGGTCAAATAGGTGGGCTGAATGGAGATGTGGTGGAATCACCACCATTGCATCCATTAAGTCCTTGATGGTGGCACTGACCTCTGAAGTCCCTCTGGCAATGTGGGCTTGCTTTTGGTTTACTATCTTCCCAGATAGAGGCAGTTCTAGTGGTTTCTACTTGGCCTTTCCTGTTATAATAGCCCACACCGTGTAGATCAGGGAACCAATGTTGGGGTTCTGTCGGTTGCTGAGTACAGCCATACCTCATTCATTAACTATGTCTAGGATTTGCCTTGAAGTGTTCCGAACAGAAAAAAAAGAAATTTTTAAGTGTGGGAGAGATCAACAATATGGCAAAATATTGATGACATTTTGAAAATTTCAGGAAAAGTTAAGCAAAAAAAAAAAAAAAAAAAAAATGAAATTGTTGCAGATGGTATCTTTGTGTAGAGAAGGAAAAAAAATTGTAAGTTTTTTGATCATGCAGTTTGCTCTTGTTTGAGACCTGTCTTTTTGGATCATGGTTTGCCTGTAAGTTTTTTTTTTGTTGTTGTTATTGTTAATAAAGGCCAACTTCAGTATCTGATTTAAACAAAACAGGCTGGACTTGTCAGTTGCTCTGGTTTCATCACATGAAGGATACTTTATTGTCTGAGACTGCTTAGCTGTCTTGAATAGCTAAGTTCATCAACCCAGGCATACCTTGTTTTATTGCTCTTTGCTTTACTGTGTTTTTTAGATGTCTTTGTTACAAATTAAAGGTTTATGGCAACCCTGAGTTGAACAAGTCTATTGGCACCATTTGTTCAACAGCGTATATTCACTTTGTGTCTCTGTGTTGCAATTTGGTAATTCTTGCAATATTTCAAACTGGTTTGATGATTATTTTATCTGTTATGGTGCTTTGTAATCAGTGATCTTTGATGTTACTATTGTAATACTTTGGGGTGCAATAAACCACACCCATATAAGGCAACAAGCTTAATAAATGTGTGTGTTCTGGCTGCTTCACTGACTTGCTGTTCCTCCATCTCTCTCCCTCCCCTTGACACAACCTTCCCTGAGACACAACAGTATTTAAATTAGGCCAATTAATAATCCTAAAATGGCCTCTAAGTGTTCACATGAAAGGAAGAGTCTCACATCTCTCATTTTGAATCAAAAGCTAGAAATGATTAAGCTTAGTGAAAAAGGCATGTTGAAAACTGAGACAGACCAGAAACTAGGCCTCTTGTGCCAAAAAATTGTGAATGCAAAGGAAACATTTTTGAAGAAAATTGAAAGTGCTACTCTAATCAGCACATGAATACGAAGCAAGACAGCATTATTGCTGAGATGGAGAAAGTTTGAGTGTGAGTGGTCGGGACTGAAGATCAAGCTAGCCACAATATTTCCTTAAATCAAATCCTAATCCAGAGCAAAGCCCTAACTCCTTTCAATTCTGTGAAGGCTGAGAGAGGTAAGGAAGCTGCAGAAGAAAAGTTCAAAGCTAGCAGATGTTGGTTCATGAGATTTAAGGAAAGAAACCATCTCCATAACAAAACTGCAAGGTGAAACAGCAAGTGATGATGTAGATGCTGCAGCAAGGTATGCAAAGGATCTAGCTAAGATCATTGATGAAAATGCCTACACTAAACACCACATTTTCAATGGAGCAGAATAGTCTTCTATTGGAAGAAGAGGCCATCCTTTGAAGCTTTGAAGCCAGTCATTGAC
Source organism: Piliocolobus tephrosceles (assembly GCF_002776525.5). Classification (NCBI taxonomy): domain Eukaryota; kingdom Metazoa; phylum Chordata; class Mammalia; order Primates; family Cercopithecidae; genus Piliocolobus; species Piliocolobus tephrosceles. Next base: position 79,584,048 of record NC_045436.1, on the reverse strand, counting down.
TTCTCCTTTCTAGCACTTTCATAGCCAAAGAGAAGTCGATGCCTGCCTTCAGAGCTTCAAAGGATAGGCTGACTCCCTTGTTAGGGGTTAATACAGCTGGTGTTTAACCTGAAACCAGTGCTTACTTACCATTTTGAAAATCCTTGGGCTCTTAAGAGTTACGCTAAATCTACCCTGCCCCTGCTCTATAAATGAGACAAAGCCTGATAATAGTACATCTGTTCTCAGGGTGGTGTACTGGATATTTCTAACCCACTGTTGAGATTTACTGCTCAGAAACAAGAATTCTTTCAAAATATTACTGCTCATTGAAAATGCATCTGGTCACACAAGAGTTCCGATATGTACAATAAGATTAATGTTGTTTTCATACCTGGTAACAGGATCCATTCTGCAGCCCATAGACAAAGGAGTAATTTTGACTTTCAACTTTCAAATATTATTATTTAAGGAATACATTTAATAAGGCTATCACTACCATAGATAGTGATTCCTTTGATGTATCCAGGCAAAGTGAACTGAAAACCTTCCCAGAAGGATTCACCCTTCTAAATGCCATTAAGAATATTAGTGACCAGGTACAGTGACTTAAGCCTGTAATTCCAACACTTTGGGAGGCCAAGGCCTCCCAAGAGGAGGTCAGGGGTTCAAGACCAGCCTGGCCAACATGGTGAAATCCTGTCTTCACCAAAAATACAAAAATTAGCAGGGTGTGGTGGTGCACACTTGTAGTCCCAGCTACTTGGGAGGCTGAGCCAGGAGAATCGCTTGAACCTGGGAGGCGGAGATTGCAGTGAGTTGAGATCACACCACTACACTCCAGCCTGAGTGACAGAGTGAGACCTCATCCCAAAAAAAAAAAAAAACACCCAGAACCCAAAGAACAAACAAAAATAAGAACATTTGTGATTTATAGGAGGAGGTCAAAATACCAACATTAGCAGGAGTTGAGAAGAACTTGATTTCAGCCCTTATGAATGACTGTGAGAGGTTCAAGACTTACTGGAGGAAGTAGCAGATGTGATGGAAATAGTAAGAGAACTAGAATTAGGAGTGAAGCCTGAAGATGGGTCTGAATTGCTGCAATCTCATGATTAAAATTCAATGGATGATGAGTTGTTTCTTATGGATGAGCAAATAAAGTCATTTCTTGAGGTGAAATCTACTTCTGCTGAAGATGCTGTGAACTTGTTGAAGCGACAATAAAAGATTTAGAATGTTACATAAACTTAGTTGATAAAGCAGTTGCAGGGTTTGAGAGGAATGACTGCAATTTTGAAAGAAATTCTACGGTTAGTAAAATGCTATCAACCAGCATCTTATGCTACAGTGAAAGCTTTCAGGAAAGGAAGAATCAATTGATGTAGCAAACTTCATTTTTGTCTTATTTTCAGAAATTGCTGCAGCCACCCCAACCCTTAACAAGCATCACCTGATCAGTGAACAGGCATCACCTTCCAGGCAAGACTCTCCACCAGCAAAACGACTGCAACTTGCTGAAAGCTCAGATGATCATTATAATTTTTTTAGTAATAACTTTAGTATGAATTGGGAAAGAAAAAAATGGTGGGACTTACTTTATTGCAATATTTGCTTTATTGTGGTGGTGTGGATCCAAATCTGCAATATCTTCAAGGTATGCCTGGATGGCTATACTAATGATGCGTCTGGAACAGGGGAAATAATCATAAGATGGGATCAGGGACCTGCTGGGCTAACTTCTCTGGCTCCAATCTTGCTTTTACTGTGGAAAATATGGTCATTCTCAAATGCCTCCCAGATATTTCTGGAAGTCCTCATAGACCCTTCACATGTACTCCTGAAACCACATGGCATCTGCCATTATTTTATTTTCTTTGTTCTTGCTCTCTGGGATGATTATGCCCCACAACTCTGGCCATTGTTGCTACTGCTAAGTGAGGTTGTGGCTGCTGTTGTCTACAAGAGCACACAACCCTCGCTTAAGGCCAAGAGTGCCATCTTTGTTCACAGCTGAAAATGTGACACAACTTACTATCTCATTGTCTGTGCACTGGAGACTCTGGTGAAATAGCTCCTTTAGATTTTGCTGAGGAGGGACTGAGTAACAACCAAGAATATGCTCTGAATCACCTTTCCCCTCTAATGATGCCCATATTCCATCAATAAAATATGTGCACTTCAACCCTTTCTGTCTTCAGGTGAATTCTTTCTCAAGAAGGCTATTTCCTTTTACCTGCCAGTCAGCTAGACCTGTGCTACTCACGACGTGGTCCACAGACTGGGCTGTTGTGCACACTGTTTGCTCGCAAGATAAGTACAGAAATGCCCGTTTTAAGTGTTGAAAAACTTACAACAATTTAACATAGTAACTTTGTTGAATCTGATAATAGTAAACTGGGATTGTGATATTTGTATTTTTTGCTTGATTTTTCTAATAATTTATTGAATTTTATGAGATCTCAGTCTGTGATAGATTATAAATTAAAAAAAACAAAAAACAAAAGAAAGAAAATCAGATCCTTTGCCACAGATAATTTAAGAAACTCTGCTTGACATCATGGTCAGACAGCCTGAATTCATAGAGAGCAGAACGTAGGCTCAGCTTGGCACTCTGCTATGTAGTATACTTGACTAGGAAGAGTTTGGTAGAAACATGGATTTGCTGCAGAGGATCTGAAGTAGTGGAAAAGGAAGGAAGTAGAACGGACCTTCTCCGTATAGTTCTCTTGCTTTCTGCCTGAAACAGGGACAGAGCATAATGTGCTGACCTGCATGCCAAGCACTTGTGAGAAATAAGGAGAGAGGAACCCACTCTCTTGCATGCCATGTGGTTGGGAAAAGAAGGGTCCTGCCCTGCTGAGTTCTCTGATGTCCAGCTGTTCTGGCATAGGGTGAAGGTTTCCCCCAGAAATAGTACAGAAGCTCCTTGACGTATGGTGGGGTTCCATCCTAATAAGGTCATTTTAAGTCAAAGATATCAAAGGAGGAAATGTATTTAATACCCCAATAGACCCTTTGTGAAGTTGAACAATCCTAAATCAAATCATGATAAGTCAGGGACCATCTGTATTAGCCTTCCCTCACCATGTTGGTGTCTCCATTGGTCCAGAGAAAACTGCTCCTGTGGACCAGGATCTTCCCGGAGGGAATTCTGAGAATAACTGCTAATACTCTGTCTTAATAAGTTCATACCTGTTAGCAGACAGGTCATAATGCAGATATCCCACTCTCTTCTCCCATATTCCCCCGCTCTGATCTGCCATTGGCACAAAACATCCTCCCTCTTTTTGGACTTGGAGAAATAGCTGAGGAACCCTCACAGGCTCCACTTAGGAGTTAGAATCATTTCTTTGCAGGAATGCTGAGGGCAGGCAAAACACCTAGCCTAGTACTAATTACATAGGAGGTACATGTTAGCTCACCCTTTTCATGTCAAAACCCTCCAACAAATTGTTTTATCCCCTGCTGAAGCACCTGTTCCATAATATAGCTTTCTGTACTTCTCTTACAGTAATTGTCTTATTTACTGCTATATATATATATATATGTTTATCGTTTTGTCCATATTCAACCAAGAACTCCTTGAGATCTTGGACTATTTCTTCAACTTCCAATCCTTTGTGGTTAATAGTCTAAGTGAAGTGAATTCTTCATTACTATTTATGATATTAATCAGGTGTATATCTCTTTCAAGTTACAAATATTAAAATATATTTTAATAGCAAAATAGTACATACACAGCAAAATCATGCTCTTTTTAATAAACAGAGTCAAAGAATATAAATAAACAGGTTATGTTTTATAAAAGGTAAACATAGTAAAACACAGTATTACACACAAAGAAACACATTTGTTTCTAAGAAAACAAACATAGAACCATACACATCCGTGAGAATTCATTTGTAACCTCTGGTTTTTGTTTTGTTTTGTTTTTGTTTTTGTTTTTGTTTTTGAGACGGAGTCTCACTTTGTCACCCAGGCTGGAGGGCAGTGGTGCGATCTTGGCTCACTGCAACCTCTGCCTCCTGGGTTCAAGTGATTCTCCTGCCTCAGCCTCCTGAGTATCTGGGATTACAGGCACCTGCCACCACGTCCAGCTAATTTTTGTATTTTTAGTAAAGACAAAGTTTCATCATGTTGGCCAGACTGGTCTCGAACTCCTGACCTCAAGTGGTCTGCCTGTCTTGGCCTCACAAAGTGCTGGGATTACAGGCGTGAGCTGCCACGCCCAGCCAGTAACTTCTTACATTACAAATGACACAATGCATTTTAACTCAACATTTGCTTTATCCCATATAATACAAACATAACAAAATACATTAAAATGGTGTTGAAATATACAAAACTTTAATGTAATTTCTGAGTCTTAGATGTTTAAATAAGAAACTTCTTTAACCAGGTATCCCTTTGGACTGCAAGAGCAGTTTATATCATAACTTTGCATCATAATCTTTTTACTCTCAGGGTCTTCAAGCATTTTTATCTTCTTTGAAACTTCTATCTAAACAAAAATACTATTTAAAAAGATAACAGAAGGGGTTAGATTCTACCAATGATCTTTGGACATCAGTATCTCATTCTTCTGTTTGTCTCCTTATTCTAGTTTGAAAAAGCTTTGGAACATACTATTACCTATCATTATTACATATTTCATGTAGCTTTAGTGTTACTCCCTGAACTGGAAACAGAAGTTGCTCTTTAATAAGGCCCGGGGTGCTTAGGGAGCAATGCAAGATTTTTCTTACATCTCTTGGGTCAACCCTATACAACTAATTCTGGGAAAGGAATTGTTAAAATACACTGTCCTTGAGAAGTGTCTTTTGGTCATTTGGAGAAATGGTTAAAGATAGCTCAGTGCTTACAAGCATCTATTATGATTATCCTCATGACAATAACTATTATTAAACTAAAAGTTACCTACTGCTTTATCACCCTTCCTCAATTTATGCTTTCTCACTCTTTAAAACGTTTACCTCCAAAGGGTGAAAATAATGGCTTAAAAATTGTACCTTCATTTACCTTTATTACACTACCTAATTGCCCATAGGACATCTAGCCCTCACAGTTTTATCATTAGAAGCAAAGGACTCACCAAATTTCTGAACCTTTTAAAAAGAGAAAATAAATGCCACAAGCATTTTCCATTTTAGTTTTGGAAATGTTCTTGTTTTTTTTTGTATAACGGGGGAAAATTAAATTAAAAAAAGAAAAAAACCTCTTCCCTGAAAATATATGATGTTTGCTGTCTCAATATAAATCCTGCAGAAGTCATCTAAGCTTCTAAGTATCTGTTTCCTTCCTGGTTAGTAGCACAACCTGGATGTCAGACAGGCTGACCATGACTCAGAGTGGGACTCTAGGCAACTAGTGTCAATAGGCTTGGGGACCACAATGAGTGAAAACAAAAACCCTTCCTCCTCCATTGTGTGTTCTATGAGTGAGCAGACCTAGGAGTGGTGGTTTAAGCACTTTCTATCAGAATGGTGATTGCTTCAGCATTTTCAAGGAGATGGCAACATCATGGAAGGGCAGCAATGTGAATCAGCAACGTGGTATATGGGTCCCAATCAGCATCTGCTTCTGATTTGTTTTTAAAGGAAAATCCTTAGCTGGTTTTCATTTGAAGCCTGCTGCAGATTACAGCATCAGGGAACATTCCACCTTATTCCTGGGCCAGAGCAGTCCTTGGCAAGAAAGATCTATTCAAAGATGAACGACCGAGATCGGATCGTGCCTTCCCCTCGGTTGAGCTGTTTTCTTATTTGTGACTGTAATAAAGCACACACACGTGTATCCATTATTGAGTGATTGTAATGAACCCTGGATTCTAACAAATATTAAATAAGACATTTGATTAGTAAGGATGTCATACAACTATAAGCTAATTATGTGCCCACCCCCAACTATAAGCTAATTAATCATGTGTCCAGAAAAATTTTCTGCATTTTTTTTAGGACACATATTGTAAAGTGATTGCTAAAACATGTACAAATTGGGAATTGGTCTAATACTTACAGTAATCTATAAAATGCAATAGTATTCAATGAGTCAAAAGAAAAATATAGATCTAAAATTAATATGGAAAAATGTTCACAATATATTGCTAAGTGAAGGGAGCAGATATAGAACACCAGCAAGTGATTGTTTGTATATTATCAATAAAGATGCTATGAACATTATTGTAACATTTTTTGGTAGCTACACGCACTCATTTCTCTTAGATATACATCTCAGCGTGAAAATGCTGAATTATAGTGTAAGCATATGTATAGTTTTAAAAGAAACTGGCAAGCAATTTTTCAAAGTAGTCATACACATTTTCATTCTCTCTAGCAATGTAGGAGAGTTCTAGTTCCTTTGCATTCATGTTAATACTTGATATTGACAGTCTTCATTGTATCCATTCTGAAGGGTGTGTAGGGGTACATCATTGTGGTTTTTACTTCTAGCAAGTGATTAAATTTTGTTTTTAAATATTTATTTGTACAGAGAGAAGTCTAAAAGTGTGTATACTTGATATATTTTTCTATAATTCTTGTATAATGATTTTGTGTTACTTTGAAAATTAAAAATAGAAAGAATAAGAAATTAATTCATATCTGAGCAAAGGTTTCACAAGACAAATTATCCCTCACTGAATAATAAATACATTGGAACAATTTAAAAATGAATGGTACACTTATTTGAATTTCAAACTAAAAAGATAATTGAAAGCAAAAATCTCAGTATCTAGAAAGGAGTTTTCACATATGAGACAATTTTACAAAAACTAATTAAGAAAAATGTTTTATGTTTGAAATCATCTGCTCCGGCATGGTGGCTCACACCTGTAATCCCAACACTTTGGGAGGCTGAGGCCGTGGATCATTTGAGGTCAGGAGTTCAAGACCAGCCTGGCCAAAATGGTGAAACCCCGTCTCTGCTAAAAATATAAAAATTAACCGGGCATGCTGGCGGGCTCTATAATCCCAGTTATTAGGGAGGTTGAGGCACGAAAGTCGCTGGAACCCAAGAGGCAGAAGTTGCAGTGAGCCAAGATCACACCATTGCACTCCAGCCTGGACAACAGAACGAGACTCTGTCTCAAAAAAAAAAAGAAAAAAAAAACCATCAAAGCTTTCAAGATGGTATTTACAGGAAATTTTAGCCAGCTTTAAGGACAAGTTCTTGGCTAACAACTCACTAACTTGCAAGCACGTGAAAAACACGTAGAATATTGGTGAAGTTTTGTAAGTACTCACTCAGTCTTCTCCCCGGGAGATACATAGAGAGCAGACAAAATAAACCAGCTTTTGTCCTTGACCTGCACAAAGTGATGCTTACACTGGAAATGAAGCTAAGTTCCTCTGGCAAACTTTCTTCTCTAACAATTTAAGAGGCTTTTCAAAATAGGTCGGCTTTCCTCTGTCAGACCTTCTGGTCATAAATGTCTCCCTCCAGGCAAAGCTGAACTAACTGACACACCTTAAAGGAAGTCTGATAGGTGGTTATTAGGCTAAGGCTCTATGTCTAAGATCCAAATACAGCTTAATTCTTCCTTTTTTATAACCCTGTCTTCATCTCTTCTCATGTCCCAGAAGAATTAACAGACTGTTCCGCAAGCCTGGAAGTAGGCACCCAGACATCTCTTTGATTCTCGGGGATAGTCTGACTCTTGATAGAAATATGTTTGAAATCATCAACATGTTATTTCTCAAGACTCGATATCTGAAGGCTTAAAAATCTCACCAGTTTCCAGCGTAATATCTTGATCCACTCATCAGCTTCTACTCCAGTCTTTGCACAGAGATAAAATGTCCTGAATGGAAATACCAAACTAATAGGACAAAAGAAAGAACATAAGATATTGCAGATGGTTAGCTCTCTCTCTCTCTATATATATATATATATACACACACACACACATATATAGGTTGATTAGCTATATATATTTATATATATATGTTGAACACTAATTAGAGTATTGCAAGGGAAAAATGAATTGATAAAAGATCCAGGTAAGTACCTTTAAGAGCTGGTATATATGGACCTATTACTGCCAGCAAACTGCAGAAATGTTAAGGAAGTTGTAGATTCATATTACTACTCCAGGTCAGATGTATATACTCGAATAAGACTTTGAAGAAGAAAGAAGCATGTTCAGGACACCCCCAGATCCTTTTGTGGTTTATGTCTTAGGCTAACTCTAATACTTATGTATTTATTCAGCTGATCTCTCAAAGATCTCTCAAAAACTTGTGCTATGATTCAAAGAATAAGCAAGACAGGGAAGTTTGCTAAAAAGAACTCATTTGTGTTAGATTGCTTCAATGAGGATAACTCTGCCTTCTGTGGTTGTTGGCAATTTCAACTATCGAGAGAGTAAAAAGAGACAACAAAACTCAATTAGTTATTTCTCCCATCTCTGACCAAGAGTCAGTCTCTGCTTCAGGGATATGAACTTTCCTACTGGCACAAAATACTTTTCCTAGATATAGAGTAATTTTTCATTTGACTGTGTCTGATTACCTAGTTAAAATTATGCAAGTGATAATAAGGTCAGCTCTAAATTATACATTGAACATACTTCCCTGTACTTACAGTTGAGATGCAAAATATCAAAAATCTTTTCTTTTTGTGAAAAAAAGCCTTCAGGAGGGTTTCTATATCTTAAAGCCTACGCTGTATATTTTGTTGATGCCAGCAATTAATATTGAATAGGTAAGAGGTAAGTCCTTGTGCACAGAAGGTAATACCTTGCTGTGAGGTCTAGTGGAGGGTGAGCGGACAGTGGTGGGGAGGGAGTGATGTAGTGCATATACTTGAAAACTGGTTTCTGTAATTGTCATTGTTTGGTATTCCCTATGGGAGACATTATTACCTGCCAATTAATAAAGATACTTTTTCCTTTCTCTTGCTAACAGAACCCCAAGCAATAAATCCTAATTTGTTTAAGCCAATTATCATCAGCTTCTGGGGATGGCATGGCACCTAGTCTTGGCCAATGAGATATAAGGGACAACCTTATAGGGGAGTTTCTGGAGAAACATTGGTTTTCCTGATAAAAAGGGACAGACATGGCTGATACCATCCCTACATCTTTCTTTGTACTTTGTTGAAAACATGAGATCTACAGGTGTAGTAGACGCTTGAATCCTGAAGTAGCCAGCATGAGAAAAGGTCAGGAGAACTGCAGAGACCCTGGTCCTGACCTTGTCACCATAGCTGCTTGCCTCCTGATTTTTGGATATCTGAGAAAAATAAAGCTCTGCTAGCTCATAGGGCATGTCTACGCAAATTTTAAACAAGACACCCATTCTCAGTTGATATTATAGAATTAACATTAATTTCCTCAGGTGTAATAATGATATTGTAGTCCTATATGTGATATTTTATTCTTAGGAGACACATACTCAAGTCTTTAGGGGTAAAGTGCCATGATGTCTGCAAATTACTTTCAACTGATTCAGGAAAAAAAAAGTGGACAGACTGGGATAAAGCAAATATGGCAAGATATATTAATAACTGCTGATGGAGGGTATATAAATGTATGTCTTTCAACTTGTGTGTGCTTGAAAAACTTTAAAATAAAAGGTAGTGGGAAATAAGACATGCCTTTCTCAAGACTCTTCTCCCAGTTAGAACATTTTTATAATATATTGATTATGTTAGAAAAAAATATTTTTGTGCCATCTGCCAGAAATCGTCATAACAATACAAATCACCTATGATTAGAGTCAACAAAGTTATAATTAAAATGGGGGAGAGAGCCTCAAAGAAATTAAATTGTCTAAGATGTGAATGGCATCCTCTATGTGAGTCATACTTCTCCAGTACACAACGTAAGCTGAACTGATCTGCCTGTTTGTTTAAGCTACTTTAAATGAGGTGTTATGTCACGCTCAGCTGAAAACACTCCTAATATGTAGGCATGCCCCTCAGATCTGAACTTTGTAGACATTGAGATATACAGCTTTCTATTCCTTAGCCAAAATAAGTGTCTGGCAAGAAGACATTAAAAAATGTTTTCTTAATAAAACGACTTACCAAAAACAGTTTACCCTTTCTTGTGAATAATCAAATTGTACAGCTGAACATTCTGTTAGGTCAAGGATCCGAATTGGTTCTGGTGACTAAATAAAATAAAAAGCAACATATATCATCTTAAAACAAAAACAAAAACAAAACAAAACAGATAAATCTGTCCCTCACTTATTCCCCTCACAAGTCTTCCACTATGTGCAATTGTCAAATTTCACTAACAGGACTGACAATAGAAAAGCCCTACCAAGGGAAGTCCTTGGTTTTGGAACGAGCCTTTCATAAAACTGTACATTAAGATACTACCTTTATCAATTTACTGATGAAGATGGATTTTAACACATGGTAGAGAGGCATATTTTTCTCTCATTTTTTAAAAACTTCTACTTTCTTAGAAATTTTATGTAAGAAAAGTGAGAAAAAATAATTTTAAATTGGCTTAATGAAATGGGCATGGGAAATGGACAGACTGTATTTTTAATAAAGGAACAAATTGCTACAGAGAGATAGTTAATAAATTGTGGCAAGAGAATAATCACATTGCCCTAAACAGAGGGAATTATGTGCCCTGGGGAACTATAGTTTAGCCAATCCAAGAGAGCAATTTCTGGGATACACATCTCATCTTTGCAAAATAACTCTGTTCATTTCAGGAATCAAGATTTCATATCTCCAATCATTTATTAGGTGTTTCAGGTGGATATAAAGATAATTTCAGAGATTTTAAAGGCATAAGTTTCTTTCATCTAGAGAATTGATTTTTAAATGAAAAATATATTATCATGTTTCTCACCATCTGGTCTTTGTAGTATTTCAGTTCATTCCTGTGCAGGGTAAACCATCTTGTTTTCCAGGTCTGAGAAAAACACACACACAGAAACACATACACACACAAAGTTTTGAATGCAGAAATGCAATATTTGAACTAGATGATTTATTTTCATTTTAAAAGTATCTAAAAAATTAAATACTATAACCCTGAAAAAATTCTTGTGTGCCATTTCTGAGAAAAAAAGTTTCAAAATATCTATAAAAATTAAAATAATTTCTTACATGAAGCTCATAATGAAGGCAGATATATCATTAGTATATTTTTAAATACAAAAAGAATTAAGTCTATCATAAATATTCAATATGATTTATAACAAACCACTACAATTTCCATTTTATTAACCCTATAATAAAGACAAATATTGTTCTTTGAGTACCTAATATGGATGATATACTATCGTTGGAGGCTTTATATATAATACTCAATCCTCACACAACAATGCCAGCGTTATTATTCTTGTCTTACAGATAAGAAAACCGAGGTTTAGGAACCCTGACTCACATGCCATTCTAAACCTTGCCTAAGAACTCCAAGGTATCAGTGGTAAAAACCGTCGCTGCCCGCTATTACCTTCTTATATACAAACAGCATCCTACTCAGCATCCTACTCTATCCTGTGTGGCAATGTGCCCAGTTAAAAGAAGTAACAGAGGATTTAAACATAAGTATGCTATGAATATGAATACTCTCTGTCCTCAGGGAGCATTTGATCTAGAAGGGACACAAATAACAAAATTATTTAGGCTCATTCCAAGCACGCCAATACCTGTGAGAGGTTAAATACTGTGACTCTTAAAATAAGAAGGAGCAGGCACATTCTATGAAGGTCTTCTTGGCACATTCAGATGAAACAAAGGAATTCTAAAGGTACAATCTCATAAATGGGGAACATTTGGATACTCTGAACTTGTAAAAACCTAAATTATGTTTTTCTTGGGATTTTATAACATAGTTTCAGTAGCATCAGTGATGTTTTGGGCCTATCTTTAAGGAAACATTTTATACAATTTTGACTTCTTCCTTGTTTTAGAAAAAGAACGAAAGATGTTCTAGAGTTAACTTGCTATCTTCATCCTCAATCATCCCATTAAGAGGACTATATTTTATTGACTTTTAACTATAAGCTATACCTATGCAGGGCTTTGTCAAAGAATAGTCAAGTCATTTTCCAGAATTTCGACTAATAAGCCATAAAATGGACTCTTGAGTCAGGTAAATATTATAAGTGGGTTAAAATGAGCAGGCAATTATGCTTCCAAGAAAAACCATCAAGATGCGAATTGAGTCTACATGACGTGTTCTCTTTTTCTGTGGCTGGCGTGAGCAAAATCATACTTCCTTACCTTGACCAGGCCTCCCTGTTTGGTGAGGTAACCTTCTTTGGTACCCAGCTGAAAAAGAAGAGCACTGAATGAAGCCCAGAACTGTCACAACAGGACGTTTGTCCTTCCTTTCCTGTCCTATTTTTAAATGAAGAATGTTTGCATTTGATCTTTAAATTACTGTCTATGATTTTTCACCTAGGCACTTGAAAAGCTTCCATGTGCTATGAGAGATTGTTTTCAGATTGGATCTACTCGCGTCATTCGGTAGCTACTAACTCTAGTTAGCAATTTGTAAACAGTAAACCACATCATTTCACTTATAAAAGTCTGTGTTTGCCAGTGTGTCATGTGAAATCCAGCTGTTTGGATTGTTACAGGGTTATTAGCACATAAACACACACACATCTATTGTCAATATGTTTGGGAGACTGGATTAAGAAAACAAGAATGTTTTACTTCAGGGCTTCCCAGAGTCTATATTATGCTAATATACTTTGTAAATTTTTGAGAAGGAACCTTAGAAACAGCATTTTTACCATTTATTTTATCACATAATCCTCCTCCCCAGGTCCCACACTCTCTTGAGATCCATGTTCCGAGAAACAGACTGTCAGGAGTGTAGATTTATTTACACCTGATTTATCCAAAATGACTTTGAAATAAGAAAGAGCCAGTTCTTTTAACTCATGTTGTCGTTAATTTAAAGGTAAAAACAACAGCACACACTTAGCTAGCACCTATGAATTATAAGGAAGGGTGGAGAATTGTGTGAACAGAAATTTGCATAAGACAAGTAGCCTAACATCAAAAAATCTATCATTTCATAAATTCCAGAAAAAATTCAATTCCTAGTAGAATATTTTGTTCAAATGTGATGTCATCATATGTCTTAGTAAGAAACAAAATTAACAAAAATTGGGAAGTGATTTGGTTGACACCAAGGTTCTTTCTATGGTAATTTCCAGAATATTTTTTTCTGAGGTGAATTCTCCCTACCAAATACAAAGAGGAACAACCATCTCTACCACAATAAAAAGTCAAAGCAGGAAATAAGCAAACACATCTTTTAAAATCTTATGATATAAAATTAAGGATAAACTACCCAAATGTTCACTTGAATAATACTAATCAATATTGGTGAATTTGATATCTCATAATCAGTGTGATTTATTTTGACATTAAAGAAATTGAATTGACACAATTGAGTTTAGGTGTTATGGAAGGGCAAAAAGTAATATTTTGGGCTGCTACAGGTTAAAACCTGTAGAGGCAAAATAACTAGGAGTAAACTGTTACATAAAATATCCTGATAGAATTATTTACTGAAATCAAGCTAGGGAATAATCCCATCTTACCTCCACCCAAACAATATAAGTGTAGTGTTTTTCTAAGGTTTTCATAGATAAGTGGAAGGCTGCATGGGAAAGCACTGAGACTATTAATTTTATTCAGGGTCTCAAGATGGTAAGAAAGTAAATAATTATAGAGCAGATTTATCTTTAAAAATCTATGATCTGTAACAGAAAAACTGTTTATAAGAGCCCCCATTGGGGTACCACCTAAATGTTCAAAAACAAAGGACTATCTTTTCTGCCATCCTACCTACCTACTTGTCTCCCAGCCTTAAATGTAGTCAGAAGCCAACAGGTCAGGTAAAGCAAGGCAGGTATTGATGTGTGTGTGGAGGGCTTTCAAGCACCTTAGTACAAGGTGGTGGAGCCCAAGCAGGGCACAGGGAGCCTCTGTATGGACAATGGCGATGACGGTGGCAGCAGCAGCTGTGTGTGAGGCATTGAAGCCTGGCAGGGTGTGGAGGGCTTCTGCCTGAAGGGGTGGATTGGGCAGCTACTGCACAGTTTCAGAGCCAAGTTGGGCTAGGTAGGCATCTGTAGTCAGGGTGGGAGCAGCAGTGACCTGGAACTGGGCATTGAAGCATGACTGGGTGATTGGAGTGTCGGGGTAGGGGTTGGGTAGTAGAAACAGCGATGTGAGATTGCTTATATTCAATTGATCATCACATAAGTAAGTGTACTGAGGATGATAAGATCCATATTTTCTCACTGTGGGAGAAGGGAAAAAACTAGAATGAACTTTGTGGTATTGGAAGTATTGTTGTGAACTCATGGATGGATGAATGAATCGACAGATAAATACAGATGTAAAAGTATGTATGTGTACATGTGTGTATACATACATATCTTCCCAGCTCTGCTCACTGAGTGGGCTGGGAGAGTGACATCCCAATAACAATAAGCACACAGTACCTAGATGTCGATTTCTAAAGTACTATTCTGCGGAAACAGAGCAGGGTTTCTTGAAGAAATAGCTGGTTCTAGAGCAGCGTACAAAGAAAGAACAAGATACATCTGAATCATCTTGCTATTCAGAAAGTAAGAAGGTTCTTAAAGAATTTTGAGGCCAGGCCAGGCACGGAGGCTCACAACTATAATCCCAGCACTTTGGGAGGCCGAAGCATAAAGACTGCTTGAGCCCAGGAGTTCAATACCAGCCTGGTTAAAAACGGTGAAACCTTGACTCTACAAAAAACAAAATAAAACAAAACAAAAACCAAATATTAGCCAGGAGTGGTGGTGCACACCTGTAGTCCCTGCTACTCAGGTGGCTGAGGAGGGAGAGTCACCTGAACCCAGGAGGTCAAGGCTTCATGAGCCGTAATCACACCACCGCACTCCAGCCTGGGAGACAGAGTGCAGAGCGACAAAAAAAAAAAAAGGAATTTTGAGGTCATATGAACACAGACATCACTGAAAAGGCTCTTTCCCCAACTGGCCAAATCAGAGAAATTTTGAAGGATCAACACAAATAATGGTAGTTAGGATTGTAACCATTTGATATAAAATGATTGAAAATTTTGAAGAATAAAAAGCTTTTCCTTACAGTAGAATGACAACCAATAAATGTAAAAAGGAATAAGAGAATCAGAGAGTCACCATTTGATAACAATCATAGTAATGATTAAAACAGCCAAGAAACATCAGTAAATGCTGAAATTGGCGAGTAAAAATTTAATAAGCAACAGAATATTTTTATAGTCTCAAACAAGCTCTCCCCAAATATTTTTTAATAACAAAGGGAATATGGTGACTTTAGAGGGAAGAAACCTGGCGGACACCACTTAAGGAATCAAACACACCATAGTGGGACAGATTGCAATTGTGTTATGTCTGAGAGGATGCAGTGAGGAGTGCAGACAAAGCATACTTCTGTGGTATTTGTACCCAACATGAAAAAACCTGTATCTAATCATGATTCAATATCATATAAACCAAAGTTGGGGAACAATTTACAAAATAACTGGCCTTTAAGTTTCAGATGTGTCAAAGTCACCAAATTAAGGAAAAACTGAGGAAGTGTTCCAAAGTGAAGAATATTCCAGAGACAGGACAGATAAGTGCAACTTGTGCTTGAGAACTGGATCCTTTTACTCTGAAGGACCTTACTGAGAAAACTAGTGAAGCTTGAATGAGATCTGTGGATGAAACAGTGGCACGGCCTCAATGTTAATTTTCTAGTTTGAAAGGCTCTATGTGGTCATGTAGGCAAATGCCATTATTTTTGGAAACACACACTGAATTATTCAGGGTGATAGGGCATCATGTAGGCAATTTACTCTTAAATGGCTTGGGGAAAACCAAGTTCTGTGTACTATCCTAGCAATTATTCTGTAACTTTGACATTATTTCAAATAAAAAAGCATGTAAAAACATAATAATGGATTAACTGAATAAACTGATATACCCAATAATGGAATATTATGGAATTTGTTTAATGGTGTTTTAGAAAACTAAGTAATTACATGAAACAAATGCTAAAGATATAGTTAATTAAACAAGAATATTACAACTCTACAATGAAGAGCTCATTATTTTACATGTGTGTGTGCGTGTGTGTGTGTATACACACACACAAAAGACTGGAAGGATAAGCAACAAAATATTAAACCTGAGAAGAGTTTCAAAAGCAAAATACTGGAAAAGGGCAATATGTAAGGAAAGTGTCCAAGAAGAGGAACTATAAAATGTGTCAAAGATTACAGAATAAAAAGAGAAAGATATTGCCAAAGCTAAGGAAACAGAATTTTTAGAAGGAGGGAGTTGTTAAAAATGTCAAATACCACAAAAGGGAAGCTAAGGAAACTAACATTTTAGATAGGACCTATTATGTCAGGAATTTGAACTATATTAATTTCAATCTCTACCAACCAACTAATTGGTATTTCACATTTAACATGTCCAAAATAGAGCTCTTCTTTCTCATCCCCTCAACCCACCCCTCCAGCAGAGCCGGTCTTCTAAGTAAATAGCAGGGCTTCTCTGCCATGACTGTGCTACTCTTTCTTTTGTGTATCACATTCAATCCATGTAAAATAATTTTTTTTAAACAAGCTCAGAAGGTAAAGAATTTTTATGTTATGGACAAAAAGTACTATTGAGATTTTTGGGCAAGATAATTCTTTACTACTCTTTGAAGAATAGTTGGCCCCTGATCACTGTTGGGAAACAATTCTCTACGGGTCTCTTGTGTTTCCAAAAGTCTTATGAGCAAGGCATTAACAGCTCTTTGTTGCAGACTGATATTTAAAGCATGCTTATACAAGCAGCCTTGGAATATAGAAATATTTCACTTCAGAGCAAAAGACATGTCTACTGATCATTAGAAAAGATTTGGGTTCCCAAGGCTCAGGATTCCTCTCCTGTAGGGCAACCCATTATGGATATCAACTGGCCCTTTCAATGTTGCCCTTTGGGAACTTCGACTCAGCACAGGGAACTAGCACAAATACTGATATCCTAGCTTTTGCTCTTCCTATGAATAACAAACTGTTTTTCATCTCTTACTTAGAAGTCTTGTGTTATCCATCAGCATCCATGAAACTGTAGCAGGCTAACTTGTTAGCTTGCAAGCAGGGTAAAGTCAGACTCTTCATGGCTCTTGACACTCATTCATGATAGTAGTGCTGCAAAGCATTGCACCAGCAGAAACACTCATATTTCTAAATGTTCAGCTGGGAGGTGCTGCTCTTTGAAAACTCCATTGCCTTATGTGATCTGACCCCTCATTACCTCAATAATCTCACCTTCTACAACTTTTCCTCTAGCTCACTTCATCCCATAATTCTGACCTTCTTTCTAGCCTTTGAAACACCTCAATTTAGTTCACACTCCAGGGCTTTTGTACTATTTCCTCTGCCTGCAGCACTCTTTCCACATCTTGACATGAATCACTCCTTCCCTTCAGTGAAATCTCTTACTAATGGTTCCTCCTCACAGAGGCCTCCCCCTGCTTCCCTCTTCTCCCCTTATCCTACTTTTTCTTTTCATGATGTATTACCATCTGGCATTAGATTACTGCATTGATTATTGTCTGTGATCTTCACTAGAATGTGAGCTCAGTGACGGGAGGAGGACCATTGTCAAAATCACTGCCAAACTCCCAGTGCTTAAAACAGTTGTGAGTGTATTGGAAAAACTTTTTAAAAAAAGTTTGTTTAATAAATGAATTAATTAAATTTAATCCTATCATGGGAACTCAATGCTATGTTGTTTATGAGACATAAATAGCAATTTCCCCAAATGCAGTTACTAAAAGATGTTAAACAGTTTTACACAATCATCTGCATTTCTGGGCAGTGGGGCATCTTTCACTTTCACTTCAAACAAGAAGTTCTTTTAATTCTCTTCCTCCACTGCTAAACCTTGAGCCAGAACTACACCCCAAAAGGAAAATGCAGAAGTCTGAAAACCCTCAGGGCTCTCAGACTGGAGATGGAGGTGCAGCATCATGTAGCCATTTGGGGTAGCAAATGAAGGCTTAGAACTTGTGTTCGATAAGGGACAAGAGCATTCTGATCAGACCAGAACTCTTTCCCCAGTTATGCTGGTCCAGTCACCAATGATTTCCCAATAAGAAGTAATGAGAAACATTTCAGATCCTCTAGGAAACCTTTACAGTTTTTTTTGTCCATAGTGATGTACAATCAACTTCATAAGCTTGTCATTATACAATGTGAGTTCAAGTCATTGTCAATCAATCACTCCCCACTATTTTAAAAACTCCATTTTAAAAGAGGTGAATCCATCTGATAGCTGGAGTGAGCAAAGAAGATAAGTAACAAGGTTTCCAGAATGTGCTTTAAAGAGGCTTATTTCTGCATAAAGATACTATATCTTCTGCTCACACCAATCTCACAAATTAGGTATTATCTGTATTTTATTGCTGATTAAGAACACACTTAGTAGGATATGGTTTGATTGACTTTGAGTGGAGACCTTTAGGGGAAGTGTAGCAGAGGAGAAAGTGAAGTTAAACTAACAGTGCAAATGAAATAGATGTTGAAGTGACTGGTGACCTATATTAAGGCTAAGGATGGGTAAAGAGGAAATTATGAAGGGACTGGTCAACTGGAAAACAAGAATTGGTTGCAGAGTAGATCTTGATTTGTTCTTTGCTCTTTTCTGCCTCTGGACTATTTATTATCTTGTGCTCCTAAATTTCTCAAGTTCTGAGTTATGATGCTTTCTCCCCCACTTCTAGCAAAGCCAAAATAACTTTCTCAGTCAATTTTCAAGATTTTTATTTCTGAGGAGATGTAGCACTGCAACGAAAATGTAAGATGTGCCATGAGCCAGACTAGGCTGTAAAGCTGCAAGGACAAGCAATGATTCATGTCCTTAGATGTTTCTGGCTGGTGGGGAGGGCAGAGAGATGTGAAGGTAATTAGCCCACAGCATGGTAATTTTAGAATAAAGGCAAACAGAGGGTGCTCTGGAGCACAGAAGAGGAGCATTGTAAAAGAAGCTAGAGGGAGTGAAGAAAGGCTTCCTGGAAGATACTGATCCCTGATAGCAGTCTTGAGGGATGAGTAGATAGCAATGGTGTTGGCAGCATTTCAGATGCAGGGACAGGAGAAGGAGTACATTGTTGAGAGAGACAGGTTTCACAGTGTGAGTGTGGGAGTAGCATGAGATGAAGACAGAGAGCCAAGCAGGGTCCAGGTGGGCCATGAAGACAAACAGCATCACCAAAGGATGTAAAGCAGAGGTCATGTGGCAAGGCTTCTTTTTAAGAAAGATCTCTCTGGTCAAGGGTAGAGAAAAGTACTGCAGATATAGAAAGTTACACTTATTTTAACATAATTTGTAGCTGAATATCTTCAACTGATTATTTTTCAAGTGTCATGATTACTATCCAGAATTAGTTCTTGATATTTATTTGGGTATTATCTTCTTCATCATCTGCCCAAATCGAGGTTTCTAATACCAGTAATATTCAGCAAACAAGGAAGAGACAACAAACAGAAGAGCCTTCAGAAGAATGAAGGGAAAGGGGTGTTGGAGAGGAACCTCTGCAGAGTCACAGTTCACAAAACAAACATAAATGGACTCTTGGACAAACAATGAGTGCCCCAGTTGCACTGAAACTGAACAATGGCTCACGTTGCAAAGAAGCACAAGTGTTTTCTGTCTGTAAACTTCAGTCAGTAAAGGAAAAAAGCTAGACAAAATAATACACTGAGTTTTTATAGTAAAGGTGGAGAATATTTGTCTTCCATAGGTAGTTGAAATATTAAAAATATATATTTTCTTAATATAAGAAAATTGTAGAAGAAAACAGTTTAGTAAACTATGTGAATGCAAACTTCTCTTTCCCATTCTACTATGAAGTTGTTTGATTAACTAAGGACAGAGATTTAAGTTTCATTTTCTAAGTATTTAAAATCCTATTACTATTGCGTTGCTTTTATTTGTTCGTTTTGAGACAAGGTCTCACTCTGTAACCCAGACTGGAGTGTGGTGGCGCAATCACAGCTCTCTGCAGCCTCAACATCCTTGACTCAAGTAATCCTTCCACCTTAGCCTCCTGAGTAGCTGGGACTACAGGTGCAAGCCACTATGCCCAGTTAATATTTTTAAAAGTTTGTTGTAGAGATGTTTATGTTGCCCAGGCTGGTCTCCAACACCTGGGCTCAAGCAATTCTCTTACCTCAGCCTCCCAAAGTGTTGGGTTTACAGGCATGAACCACCATGTCCAGCTGCATTGTAATTTTTATGATCTACCCAGGACCAGATGAACTGAGTTATAGGCTTCAAATCTTACATTCCTTTCCAAGTTTTATATTCCAAACTAAAATTTTTATGTGAACAAATACACTCTTATTAACTTTTATTGAACTCGATTGATTTTAGACAGTAAGAGAGCTTGTGGTGACATTGAAGGTCACTTACAGAAGGTGCTGTGGGCACAAGGTCATTTTCTGTTCTTCCTGTCTGCATTGCTGTGTGAACCCGGACAGACTCATAAATGGAGGGTTCTTCCACTTTTCTTGGGTAGGGATGTTTTAGAACCATCAGAGTGCCTGAATGAAGACAAAAAGTATATAATCGAACAGTGTTCCCAGAAGGAAAGTCCAAATGCTAACTGGATAACTGTGGCTGGATTGGAAAGTCTTTTATTTTTTTCATGTATTCCCTCACTCATTTTCTCAACATTATCAAACATCAACTAGGTGTCAGGCACTTAAGCTGGACACTGAGATACTAAGCTTGGTGGAGATGCTCCTTGGCCTCCTGGTGCTCAGAACTGGTAACAGATATGGTCGTTTAAATGAACAGGGTAATGAGACCAATGGCAGCCATGCGAGTGAAGCATGATGATAGTCCCCAGCTGCCTGAATAACCTTTCCATGAAAGGATTCAGGGCAGCTTTTGTAAAGGAGGTGACGTTTGACTTAGATCTTAAGGAGTAACTGGAAGTTTTCCAGGAAGGCTTTATGAAAGCCATGAAAACAAGACTAAACAAATGTACTGGGGTAGAGGAAGATCTATTCCATTGCCCTTATTTTTGCCAGTTTCAGAATAAACTTGTAACAAATTAGTGGATTTCAAAAAAGTGAGCTTTCTCCCTACTCTCTAATACTACCCAATTAATGAGAGTAACCAAGCAAAGTCTTTGCATTACTAAATGAAGATGACCTGAACAAGCTGGTACTCACAGATTGCCTCCCCTTCCACCTGGAGAGGGAGCCTTCAGGCAGAAAAAGGGCTCAGCCCAGGGGGCCAGGAATGGGGGGCTGGGGAACTTTGTTCCAAGGGCTCAGAGCAGTTCTGAGTCTATGCTTCTGACATTTCCTTCTTGAAATCCTTCCCTCAATCAATCAGTCAATCAGAAACTAACTACAAAAAGAGGCAACTTAAGGGGATTTATTTTTTTTCTTCCTTGCTATGGTTTCTTGCTTTTAATTTTACTAGGGTCTTTTCTATAGCAGGCCTTAGATTGTATCAGAGATGGAAGAAATGTAAAGAATTCAGCAATTCATTCAACGAATATTTACAGAGCTTTGCACTGTGCCAGGCACTTGTCTAGGTACTGGGAATACAACAGCAAACAAAGGAGTTTAAATGCTCTTATGGAGCTTATGTTCTAGGTAGAGGAGACAGAAAAAAATAAAAATAAATATTTTATGTGTGAGAAGTGCTATGGAAAAAATGAATAGGGCATGGTAAAGGGATAGAGAATAAAAAAGGTGGGGTTGAGAGAGGGTGAAATTTTCCAAGGGTCATAAGGAAGGGCGTCTTTGAAAATATTTGAAAGATTCTGGAAAGTAGAGAACCTGAATTAGAGTAAGAGAGAGAAAATGAAAAATATCTCCTCTGTGGTTAAAAAACACCCTAATGTTAATGATAAATCTACACAAAACAGGCCGGGCGCAGTGGCTCAGGCCTGTAATCCCAGCACCTTGGAAGGCCAAGGCGGGTGTATCACGAGGTCCGGAGATTGAGAGCATCCTGGCTAACATAGTGAAACCCTGTCTCTACTAAAATACAAAATAAATAAATAAATAAATAAATAAATAAATAAATAAATAAAGAGTTGGGCGTGGTGGCAGGCACCTGTAGTCTCAGCTACTCGGGAGGCTGAGGCAGGGAAACTGCTTGAACCCAGGAGGCGGGGGTAGCAGAGAGCCGAGATCACACCACTCCAGCCTGGGCGACAGAGAGACTCTGTCTCAAAAAAAAAAAAGAAAAATCTACACAAAACAAAATCCTTCTGTGATACTTGAGTACATGCAATATCTAACTGCAAACACAGAACTGTGGCTTTTGACACTTGGACGCAGATAAGGTGCTGCTGTAAAATGAAAAGCTGTTGAGAAAAGTCAGAAGAGGGTGTCTGATCTTGACCTCAGAGAAGAATGAAAGCCTCTGGCCCTTCCTCTTTCTGCTTCTCATTGGTATTGCGGCATGGGGATCACAATGAAAAATGGATTTCGCCATTATCAGAACGGTCCCATTCTTGTACATTGTCTGTGCTCTCTTTTGTCGATGTGATCTTCCCATAAGAACAGAGCCAGTCATATGAGGAGAAGGGGCCAACTACAGTTTTACAGTCAGAATGAAAAAAGCAGTACCTATATCAAGAGTAGCCGCTGTGCAGACTCAGGGGCTCTGTGAACACAGTGCTCACATTACAGATGCATGGTAAATTCAGTGCTGGCTCCTATCCCTAAGAAACACTCCCAGTGATGTGCCTCATAGTCACTCTGGACCCTTGGAAAGAGCACTGGATGTACAGGCAGAGGAACAGGGTTCAATTGTCACTGCTGCCATTCAGTACTTATTGGCCTTGGACAACCATTACAAGCTTCTGCTCCTTTTCTGACTAGTGAGAATAATTATGCTTCTTTCAGAAGGCACCAAATAAATGTTGGTGGGAAAATTATAACATATTAGATATTATTATTATTTGACATAATATTTTTAAATCCTTAAATAAAATTTGAATGATTGCATCTTTGGGGACATGAATTTTGAAATCTTATAAAAGACCTAGATGCAACATTCTGCCAGGAATAAAAATGGTGGTAGTCCAGTAATCACTACTTGTGATTACTAGAGTTAAATTTGGTGCCTCTTAAACACTTTCACCCTGCAGAAGAGGAGAGGAGAATTGAAGCCTAGGGATCAAAGCAGCTCCCAAATTAGATACATTTTGAACTCATATGCTTTATCTTCAAAGTTGATGCTTAATTTTCATTCTACTTCATATATTTAATACTTAATATGAAAACAATGCTTTAAATGACACTCCAGAAAGAAGTACCCACTTGATATGACCAGACACACACTTCACATAATAATACCTGTGTTAATTTTTTTTTTTTTTTTTTGAGGCGGAGTCTTGCTCTGTCACCCAGGCTGGAGTGCAGTGTCACGATCTTGGCTCACTGCAACCTCTGCCTCCTGGGTTCAAGCAATTCTCCTGCCTCCGCCTCCCAAGTAGCTGGTATTACAGGCATCTACCACCACACCTGGCTAATTTTTGTATTTTCAGTAGAGATGGGGTTTCACCATGTTGGCCAGACTGGTCTCCAACTCCTGACCTCAGGTGATCCACCCACCTCGGCCTCCCAAAGTGTTGGGATTACAGGCGTGAGCCACTGTGCCTGGCCTAATTTTTTATTGCTATTGTAGCAAATTCCCACAAACATAATAGCTTAAAACAACTCAAATTTATCATCTTACAGTTCTGGAAGTTAAAAGTTCAAAATGGGTCTCACTAGTCTAAAACTGGCAAGGCTGCTTTCCTAGTAGAGGCTCTAGGGAGGATTCATTCCTTTGAATTTTTTCAGCTTTGAAAGGTGCCCTCATGTCTTGACTTGTGGCCATATTCCTCTGTCTTCAAAACCAGTAACAGCCAGTCAGATCCTTCTCCTGCTGCCATCTTTCTGGTTCTCCCTCTTCTGGCTCCCTACTACTTATGAGGACCCTGTTAATTATAATGGTCTCACTTAGACAATCTAGGATAATCTCCCCACCCCAAAGTTATCTGATCAGCTGCTTTTATACCATTTGCAAACTTAATTCCCTCTTGACATGTAACAATATATTACAGGTCCAGGGAGACATGTGGACGTCTTTGTGGGGGCATTATCCTGCTACCACAGTATCAGTCCCTGTAGGAGAAATGGCCGCCGGGGCCAGTTGTGCTGCAGGGTAAGGATCTCTGGGCTGGGCTACTGCCTGAGCCTGCAGTGCTGTTACCTCTTGGTATTAGAGAGCCACTGCCTTTCCAACGTGTGCATTTCCAACCTCTGTGAGCCTCTTCAGCCCACAAATGGGTCAAATTTATCTTGGTATCCATACCACCTGATACAGTTCCTGACATAATGAAGGCAGATGAGTAAATGAATTAATGAATGAATGCTACAGTAATGCAGGCTTGAGCCAGGAAAGAGCCTGGGATGAACCAGCCTCCCAGGTCCACAATTCTCCAGGCCTAGGGCAAGAAAGGACAACAATCGCAGGCACAGCTCTTCAAATCTCTAGTGGAGGAACCCAAATTCTATTTTGAAAATCTCCTCTAAAGTTGAATTCAACAAGAGTAAAACAAAGGAAAATGGTATTGAGTCAACCAGGAGAGTAGATCTGACTGTAGATTGATTTTAACTAGTAACCCCACAAATGAGGCTAAACTAAATTGTGAGATGAAGAAGATGACAATGTACTTATAAAATGGCAACTTATATTGATACAAATCTGGTGTCCTAAAAGATAGTTCTCCTTAGCTGACTATTCTTGCCCAAGGAAAAGCCAATATACAGACTTCTTGGCATGGCTATGAGGCTTAATGATTTCCCCTTCTGCAGAGATTATACCTCCCAGTGTACAGAGATAGATTCCCTACAACCATGTAATACCCCCAGACCTGGCCCTGCCTTCGAACACCTGATCTGGTCACACTAATTGGATTCACTTCTTGGGTATCCACTTAATTACTTCTCTAGAGAGAAGGTCCACCAACTTTAATTTCTGAACTACGTGAAGTAGACTATTGTTTCCTGCCTTTGACATGAAACCTGGTTTCAGAAAGACTGGGTGGAGGTACACTTCTGAGACGATCAGAGCTGAATTAACACAGACATATCAATTGACTGAAAGCCTCAGAGTTGCCATGATTACTAAGCAGATTCCTTGTTGTCTCTTGGTTGTTCAACTTGCTCTTAAATTCTGAGGGGGTATATTGTTAATATCCTTTTCAAAAATTCTGCTCCTGGGCCAGGCACGGTGGCTCACGCCTGTAATCCCAGCACTTTGGGAGGCCAAGGTGGGCACATCACAAGGTCAGGAGATTGAGACCATCCTGACTAACATGGTGAAACCCCATCTTTACTAAAAAAAGAAAATATAAAAAATTAGCCGGGCATGGAGGCATGCATCTGTAGTCCCAGCTACTTGGAAGGCTGAGGCAGGAGAATTGCTTGAACCTGGAAGGCAGAGGTTGCAGTGAGCCGAGATCTTGCCACTGCACTCTAGCCTGGGCGACAGAATGAGACTCTATCACAAAAAAAAAAAAAAAAAATTCTGCTCCTGTTCTCCTGTTCTTGTACCCTACTCACTTAAAAACAAAATCAAAAATAAGACAAAAGAAAAAACAAAACAAAACAGCTAGCCAGAGTTGATTTCTGTCATTTCCAATCAAAAGAAACTTATCAGCCAGGTGCGATGGCTCATGCCTGTAATCCCAGCACTTTCGGAGGATGAGGGGGGCGGATCACGAGGTCAGGAGATCAAGACCATCCTGGTCAAGATGATGAAACCCCATCTCTACTACGAATACAAAAATTAGCTGGGCAATGGTGGCACGTGCCTGTAATCCCAGCTACTTGGGAGGCTAAGGCAGGAGAATCGCTTGAACCAGGGAGTCAGAGGTTGCAGTGAGCCGAGATGGCACCACTGCACTGCAGCCTGGCAACAGAGTGAGACTCTGTCTCAAAACAAACAAACAAACAAACTACAAACAAACAAACTTAACTACTGTGGCTACCACAGACTCTTAATACTCTGCATCCAAGGTCCAAGATAGTGCCTCAGCTTGGGATGAAAGGGACTCTGGTTTACTGAGATTCAGACCAAATGAACTCCACGACTCAGCTGGGAGATTTAGAAAAAGGCAACAGGAGGCAGGGGTAGCAGAGCAAGAAGAGGGAGGAAGACCAGTAACCACAGGCCTTGGAAACTTGGCTGTAAGTTTCACTTCAGTTTCTGAACTACGTAAAGGTGACTATTTTTTCCTGCCTTTGACATGAAACCCAGTTTCAGCCATGCTTAGCAGAGGTACATTTTTGAGATGATCAGAGCTGGACCGCAGCAGGCATTTCCATTTACTTTGACTGAATGGTAACTCTGTGTAAGAGTTACATACATAACTGTATGCAATAATATGAAATTACATTGAAGGACCCTTTATCTTGTATTCCAGCAGAACTTCAGAAAGAGAGTAAGAACAGTCTCAATTCTTAGGCATTGGTTTGGTATCTGAAATAGAGTGTAGCACAGGGCACACAAAACTCCTAAAGAAAGACTTTTGTTTAGAGTATTTATTTTATGCAGGGAGGTCAGTGCTTATTCATCAGGTACCCCAGCTATCCTGTAAGGTGTTTGAAGGCAAGAATAATATCTGATTTATCTTTCTATATGATCAGTGGCTCACAGTGCCATTTCACTCAAAACACTTTGTTGAATTAAATTAAAATCAGATCATGTCCATCCACGTTTCATTACTGCCCTCAGGTTCAGAAAACAAGCTCTGCAACTGGAATAATGAGTTCCTCTCCCCCCCTCCCCCCCGGCTTCCAATAAGAAGTAGATTTCTTGGGGTTGGCAGGAGAGAATAGGGTTATTCAAGATCTTTTTCCTTCCTTCTTTGCCACCTGCTTTACAAATGGACTTTAAGCCATGTTCATTTACATGTGAAGGGGCTTTAATATTTAATTTCCACTCTTATAGGATGAAGTGCACTGAACTAGGAGAGGCATACCAGTTAGTCAGTGTAGGAGAAAATTCTGTTCAAATATCCAAGTCAAGTCACTCTTTCTGGAGTGCTCACTTGATTCTACCACTTATGTGAGTCCACTATGGAACTGGATTAAAGTTTGAAGAGAACATCACAAACATTTGACAAATGCAAATTCAACTGTCCCTAAACTAACTCTTCACGATTTATCAAAGAACGTACAGCTTTTGCATAGCATCTGATGGAATTAATAACCATAAAAGGGTTTTATTAAATATAAATAATAATTATTGAATACTTATACTATGCTAAGAATCATTCCAAATGTCCTATGTGCCTAATTTCACTCAGTCTTCACAATAAGTCATTAAAGTATGAGCTACGACCATCAAATCAGTTTCGTAAGATGATGAAACTGAAGCTCAGAGAGATTATGTAACTTGCCTGAGGAGACACACAGAGCCGGCAAATGGCAGAGGCTGGAGTTGAAACTTATAATTCGTGTGTTTACTCATTATACCATAATTATTCTCAGCCTCAATGTAGTCACCATGGAAACCTCTAGAGCATGTGAACTACTGTGCTCTATTATGGGCAAGAGTTGACACGTATAAATCAAAGTTTGAAGAAATGGATTCTTTAGGAGACAGTTTGAGGAAAGGAGATGTGAGTTTTTGCTTCCCCATTTCTAACCAGGCCTCAGTTTCTTCATTTATAAAGGAAAAATGCAAAAGTTCCTGAGCTCCCTTTCAACTCTAACATCCTGTAAATCTGGTTAAGCATATAGGCCCAAATAAGGGGAAAAAAACATCGAGAAGCTTAGTTACCAAATGCTTGTACTGCTTCCTGTAAATGTACAATATTCATTTGAAATACTTTGTTCCTGCTGTCATTTGATCTTACCTCTCATTTTCCCTTTCTTTCAGTTTCTCATTCAAACTTTAACTTTTATTTTACCTTGTTATACTTAGATAGGCTGTTTGATATCCTTGCCAGAGAGACATGACTAAGATGAACCTGAATATTTGGGGGGATGTTTTCTTGTCAGCCTTTTTATGTTTTAAAATTTCCTCTAGTATAATTTCTGAAATAGCAATTCATGTAAATAAAATGGGAATAACAATAAATACAAAGGCAGAAGTTAAAGTTGATTCACACTCTTTAGAACAATAGGTTGACTTCATGTACCAAACACATTATTATAGACTTTAAAGAAGAGATAAAGAAGAGACTGAGGGATAGGACTAAGACATGTGTTATAGCCTGACCATATCCTACAATCATTCTATTACATTATTGTGGCAAGACTTCTTCTAAATTCATTTAACGCCACGCTGTGCCATGGCAGCAATGTATTGCAGTCCCACTGTGGGATGAGTTTCAAGAGATAGCAAAGTGCGTGGAAAGCATCTATGCTTCAGGACCAGGTTAGCCCAGATTCCAATATCAGCTCTGAATTCTTCCAAATCCATTTAAGGTCATGCCGTACCACGGCAACAATGTATTGTTATTGTGGGACCGGTTTCAGAAGATAACAAGGTGCATGGAAAGCATCTATGCTTTAGAACCAGATTAGCCCAGATTCCAATCTCAGCCCTAATGTTTACCAGCAGTGAAAACTTGGACAAGTAACTTATAGCCTCTGAGTTTTCATTTCCTCATCTGAAAATAGGACTGTTGTATGCATTATTGTGGGTGGTTGAGATGAAATAAGTTGATGTAGGTGAATGCCTGGAAACTAGCAAACACTAAAAATGTTGGCCTTAATTCCCTTCTCAGCTGCTTTTTCCTTTTTCGAACAAAACTCATCTATCAACTGAGAACATTTTGCATTTTTGGCAAACATAAACTAAAGAAGTTTGGCAAAATTCTAAGCTGTCACTAGTTGTTTTCTGAAGAATCACCCAGTTCTCAAATTAAAATTAATTTTAACCGCATTATTTAAAAACGCCACCGGGGTAGTGTCACAAAATAAAATAATAATAGCAGTAGCAGTCGTCAAAAGATTGGGAATCCCCATATCAAAACAAAAAGAGAAATGGAGATTTGACATTTACAAAAAAAACCAGATGAGATCTTTAAAACTGAGAACCAATTATTATAAAGGGTAAGGGCAAACATAGAACTTTACTTGTATTATACTTTTGCATGCCAGTTAAGTGATTACAGTCACAACACAATATAATAAATTATACATGGCAATTTCATGTTAAGAATCATTGAAATATAAACAAAAGGTAATGGTAAAAGTAATTTTTTTGCTCTAATTATATTTAGACATTTAAGCATAAAGATAAATGCCATCTACATTTTCAAGACTATATATATGAAACTTAGCTAATTACAAGAGGATATGACAAAATTAATAATGGACCAAACATATTTATACTAATAAAAAAGTTTCTCAAATTTTCTAATCTATTTGAGTTTAGTTTAGAGTTCATGCACAGACATGAATATGTTTTATTTGATGTCCTACTATTAAGACAGAAAAACTCCAACCGGCCTGCCCACTGAGGTGGAGCCTTAGGAAGTCCGCGCCCTTTGCAGCGGGGAGGAACCTGGCCCTTCCTCTTCAGGTGAGGAACATAGAATTCAAACTGTTCAGCAGGCAGCGCTCTAGCAGGGACTCTGGCTAGGCCCTCTTTTCTTTCTTTTCATCCAATAAAACCCTGCTTCACTCACCCTTCAAACCATCTGCAAGCCTAAATTTTTGTGGCCGTGGGACGGAGAGGGACCCAATCTTTAGCTGAACTAAGGAAAAGTCCTGCAACACTATCACAAATGAAAGGCAAATTCTGAATTTAATCATCACTGAGCATACATGCAACACAAAACAACATTTCAAATTATGCTTTTATAAACTTTGAAAGTTAAAATTGTCACAAGTTTGCTAGTTTTGGTGTTGCCATAAAAAACTGCAATGCAGGCATTGGGAATGGGGCATCCGACATATCGTGGAAATGATTAGTACTTATTTTTTCAGGTCCTGGGACACAGCAGGAAGCAAAGCTGACAAAAATCCCTTTCTTCATGGAGTTTCCACACTCCATGTGTGTGGGAAAAAAAGGATTTTTTAAAAAATAAGTGAACTATATATGTCAGAAGGTAAAAGGGCCATTGAGAAAAATAAAGCAAGAGAGTACATTGTATATCTCTATCATGTACTCAGGAAATTATTAGGTTTTGAGAATTGGAAGTATCTTAAGAGTGTTTATGAGTATTGATAGAAAGAAATTAGAGTGAACAGAAACTTTAATGGAGATTAGAGAGATGAAATAGAGATTATGACAAGGGAAAGGGAAATTATCATGACATACTCTTAAAGTTGGCAGGAGGCTTAGATGTTGCTTAGGAAATCCTTACTTTTCACATTAGCAAACAGAAATCCTGAAAGTGTAAAGAGTAGGGAATAGGAAAAAAAAGATATCTTAAAATAGCATTAATCCCCTTAGGTCAACACTTTTATCTATTTTGAGTGCAAAGATTTTCTTATGACCCAGAATCAAATATTCTGGGTTTCACTCTAGTGAAGGCATTATATATAACTGCAAGGCAAAAGTGTAAAGTTTTGGTTATTTGGATATCATTTATGTTGCCCTCAAAGGTAATGCCACTTGTGCCAGTAGATAAATGTATTATAAGAAAGTCTCTCTTTAATAATCTTACCCTCTAGGCCCTGCAGGGTGAGGCTGGGCCTGCATGGGGTCTGACTGACAGGAGTGGCCTGAAATATCCAATTCTAGTCCTTCTCATTCTGGTAATCTGAAGTTGAGAGCCCTGGGAGGGGCTTGTCCATTGTGTGGACAAATGCTTTTCCTGGTGATGTTAATCAGACATAAACTATAAGAAGTATTCGTACTTCATCTAATGGTGAACATGAAATCATTAGTCTGAAGATCTTCTGATCACTGGGAACCAATACTAGGAGCCCATGCTTAAAGGAACAAGAAGAAAAGGCCTATTTTTAGAAGGTGGCATCTCAGGTACCATTCACCATTCTTTATAGTCTGCAGTGCTGACTCTGTAACCTCGAGGACTTTCTGGGCTTACAAGTCATCATGACTTGAACACATTATCTTGTTTTCCAAGGCTTATCACTCCCAGAGGGGCAAGATTTGAACACTCATCTGTCATGGGTTTTGCCTGTTGTTCCTAGCCCTGATGGCTTTCTCTTCATCTGGCTGGGACAGATAAGAGGAATAAAGCTAGCGGACTCTAACTCAAGGGCAGGAAGCCAGCAAGTCAAGTGCATATCCATCAGCACCAGGGGCCGGAAGGAGGAATTCAAACAGCAGCAAATGCTTCGTTGGGTAATGAGTAGAACAGAGGAGAGGCAGTGGAGAGGCTAAAAATATTAGGTTCCTGAGTTACATTGTAATAAATAAATTGGCAATTATAGTCAAGATAATAACATAGCAAGTTTGAGTTTTAGAGTAATTACTGTAGAAGTCTGGATTACAAATCCTCACAATCCCTAATGCATTAATCATAAGGCTTCTTTACTCAGAACAGTGTTATTTACAAGGAAGCTTATCATTGTCCCAAATGCAATATCAAAATATCTTTATTTTGGAGCAACCTTAGGTGATCCTCTTGCCTAGTAACTGGATCAGTGCCAGAAAGGTTCAACCAGAAAGCACTGCATTCACTTTGATCTTAAATGTTTTGAAATCTGCCAGTAGGCAGAATATGTATCTTTTCCCTAACTTGGAGAAGGTCAGGAAGGAGCACAGGGAATGATCAGAGAAGTTGAAAATAGAGTCTAGGAGAAGAGTTTAAAAGAAGGGAGCTGTCTTCGGTTGGAGGAAAAAGAGAAAGCAGAAAAATGGCAACTCTAGTGGCTTCGAAGGCTACAAAGAGTTCTTACTTAGAGTTATCCATTTATTCATTTATTTATTCACCCAAAATGCCCTGCAATGGGCCAGGACCTGGCAGACATGAAAGACAAAAATTAGAGGTACACAAAACAAAGCCCTGTCTCTAAAAATCTCCTCTCCATTGCCTGTGACCAATAACTGAACAAAATCAAGTATAGAATTGGATGCAAGTAGGAAAGGAGACTGAAGTGAAGGGATTTGAGAAACTGAAATGCTTGCCAAGGCCAAGGTAGCAATGGAAATAAATATACCTCCACTGGCCATTTGTTCATGAGAACAACTGCTTGTTAAATGGTAAAGTAATTTTCAAGGTTGATTGGGAGAATTTATACCAGAAGAAAGAAGGGAAAAAGGGTTATAGCTTCAGTTTGTAGTCTGGATTATTCTGTCTTAGGTTTGGTGTGGTCAGTATAAAGCAGAGCAACGATTTTCCAGTTTTCCGCTGTGCACTTCATGTATACTAGACACTGTCTGAGTCACATCAGAGACTATCCATGCCATATAAATAGCAGAAAAGACAGAAGCCAATGATGCCACCTCTTCCCACCACACTGAAGTTAACAGAAAGCCCACTGGCAAGTTTGCCAAGAAAACACATATGTTCAAACTCATGGTAACCGGTTGTGTTATTAAGTCTTGAGTTCCTCTTGTGCCACAGGTTCTTGGAATTTCCTAGTCTTTGATTAACTGAGATTTATCATTATTTAGGACAAAAGTGTTGTGATTCTGTATCACAAATACAGGTATGACCTTTTACTTCATTAAAATAATATAAGTAAACAAGATATTCAATCTTAGATAATTCAAGTGCCAAGATAGACTGTTTTTTGTGTTTATTCTTTAAACACGAATTTTCTGGTTTAATTCTCTTACCATTCAAACAGGAAAATTCAAACTTTTCCAGCCATAATTAAGTCTAGCTTAAAATCTTATTTAAAAAACTGTGACAATAGAAACAGAATTTTATAACTCAGGAGAGCACTTCCTAGTCAATATTTTCAATATTCAGCGATCCCTGTGAACATTTAAGTGGGAATTTTCATTTTTAAAATGCTTAAACTTTACT
The DNA here is from genome assembly GCF_002776525.5 of Piliocolobus tephrosceles. Lineage (NCBI taxonomy): Eukaryota > Metazoa > Chordata > Mammalia > Primates > Cercopithecidae > Piliocolobus > Piliocolobus tephrosceles. The sequence continues at coordinate 79,551,129 of NC_045436.1, read as the reverse complement.
TCTGTGGGTCTCACTCATATGCAAACTGCCCATACCTGAAATTATGGGTAATCAAAAGGTCATTTTTACCTTTCTTCTTTTTGTGTGTATTGTGTATGTTATTTTTAAATGGACAACCCATTTTAAAGAAATGCTTTTAATCGATCCATTAAGTAACACATTCTGAGAATATATCTACTTTATACAAAGTACATTGTTTTCTCCTCAAGATAATGTTGAGATATAAATGACAACTATGACATTCTTTAACTGAAATCTGCCTTGTTTCTCCTACATCCCGAAACAATATTTCGTAGGTCAAATGTCTGCTCATAGCTTACCTGTCTCGCTTCCAATCAAAGGCTGATTTGCAAAATGTTTGACAAAATCCTTCAAAGATGAGAATTCATTAAAGCCAAATTTAAATGAATATCCAGTATATTCAACGTGAAAGTGTTTAACAGAATCTTTGGCCCTAAAAGGGAAAAATAAGTATTTAATGTCATTTAACAAATAAATACCTTGTTGAAGGGAAATATGATCTTAGATGTTAGCATCACTATTAACCCTTTCTAAGAGCTGAGAATTAGACAATCATTGAAACCATTGACAATTTTAAAGAGCATCACCAGTTTCTTTTGGCAAAGTGTGCTGTTTTCAACTTTTATTTATTTATTTATTATTTTGAGACAGAGTCTTGCTCTGTCGCCCAGGCTGGAGTGCAGTGGCATGATCTCAGCTCACTGCAACCTCCGCCTCCTGGATTCGAGTGATTCTCTGACCTCAGCCTCCTGAGTAGCTGGGATTATAGGTGTCTGCCTTGAGGCCCAGCTAATTTTTGGATATTTAGTAAAGACTGGGTTTTGCCATGTTGGCCCGGCTTGTCTTGAACTCCTGACCTCAGGTGATCCTCCCGCCTCGGCTTCCCAAAGTGCTGAGATTACAGGTGTGAGCCACCACGCCCTGCCTCAACTTTTCACTCTAATGGAAGACAAGAGACTGTTCTCCCTACTACTCCTAGACTTACCAAAAGAGTCCTTGAACATTATGCTGCTAATGGGGCATGAGTTTAAGAAGGGCAGAGAATAGGAATGACAGAAATGACGTATGACACCCTCACCACACTCTCCTCTGTCTTGGGCTTTTCTCCCTTGCTTGTCTGGGAGTCAATCAGAATTCAGCTCTGTCGCTTGATTAGTTATGTGAGCCCAGCTCTTTTCCTCCCATGCATGTTCCACTGCCTACTGAATAAAATATCAAATTTCCTACATTGTCATTTTCTACTTCATTTTTGAAATGAGCAGAGTATTAAATAATATATATATATATCTGCCTCTCCACTTTATTTGACCCCATTCTATCTTTCTAGCCTCACTTCCTGCTATTCCTCTCGGTGCAGCCCATGCTACAATGTTAGCATGCATCAGAATCATCTGACGGGCTTGTGAGAACTCAGCTTGCTGCCACCTCCACCTCCACCCCTGCAGATTCAAATTTGGTAGATCCAAGGTGGGGCCTGAGACTGTGCATTCCTAATATGTTCTTAGGTGATGCACTCGGTCTGGGGACCACACCTTTAGAACTGCTGCCCTAGTCCAACTGGACCTACTGCTCTTCAAGGAGTTTCCACTTCTGTCCCTTAGTTCACACTGTTCCTTTTTCCTGAAACAGTCTTTCTCTTTGTCTCTGCTGGTAGAAATCCCAGCCACTCATTAAGTTGCAGTTCAAGTACCACCTCCTCTGTCAAGTATTACATGATAATTCCAGCTTCAGTTAATTGCTTTTTCTCTTCTGAACCACCTAAACACTTATCTTGCTTTCTTTTATGTTATTTATCAACCTCTACTTTGTAGTATGTTACTTGTATGTGGTCTTTTTGGCTCTGTGAGGCTATAATTCCCCAAAATAAGGTATTTGAATCTTCTACAGCAGGGGTCCCCCATCCTGGGACTGCAGACTGGGTACCTGTTAGGAACCAGGCCGCACAGCAGGAGGTGAGCAGTGAGTGAGCATTACCGCCTGAGCTCTGCCTCCTGTCAGATCAGTGGTGGCATGAGAGTCTCAGGAGAATGAACCCTATTGTGAACTGCACGTGTGAGGGATCTAGGCTGCACACTCCTCATGAGAATCTAGTGCCTGATGATCTGAGGTGGAACAGTTTCATCCTGAACCCCTATTTCCCACAAAAGCAGCCCCCGGTGCCAAAAAGGTTGGGGACCACTGTTCTACAGCACTTACCAAAGTGGCTGTTGCAGAATCAATGCTTTCAAATATTCATCAGCAAAAGAATGAACAAATAAGTGAATATTTCTTCATGAAACAAAAATAGTCATTCTCCTGAATTAGTCTGTGGTTTTTGTCACCTCTGCTGGTCATTTTTTAAATATAAGCATTCTCTAGTGCTTGTAATGAAAATCAATAATTTATTCTTTATGTATATGAAATATATGTCATTGATTTATAAAAAGCTTATGATCTAATTGCTCAGATGAGACATACATAGGTGAAAAGTTAATTAACTTTTCATTTTTGGAAGATTCATGCCAGGAGTCCCCATCCATCCCCCTGCCAGCCACACAGCAAGAAAATGAGTGATGGGTGAACTAGTGAAGCTTCATTTGTATTTATAGTTGCTCCCCATTGTTTGCATTCTCACTGAGCTCCACCTCCTGTCAGATCAGTAGAGGCAACAGATTCTCATAGGAGCGCAAACCCTGCTGTGAACTGCACATGCAAGCGATCTAGGCTGTGTGCCTCTGATGTTAATCTAATACCTGACGAACTGTTACTGTCTCCCATCACCCCCAGATGGGACAATCTAGTTTCAGGAAAACAAGCTCAGGGCTGCCACTGATACTGAATGACAGTGGGTTGTATAATTATTTCATTATACGTTACAGTGTAATAATAACAGAAATAAAACACACAATAAATGTAATGCACTTGAATCATCCCAAAACCGTCTGCTGCTGCCCCGGTCTGTGGAAAAATTGTCCCAGGTGCCAAAAATGTTGGGGACCTCTGGTGTATGCAATAAAGCATCTACAACTTAACCATTAGATGGACTTTTAACATTTGCTATTGAGCAGAGAAAGCACAATTCTTATTGCCACTCAAACAGAATGCCATCTTGGATTAGTAATTTTTTTCATCTATGTTATTCAGAAAATGTATAAATAAAATATAAACGGGTGACATGAGAAATGTTAATGAATATGCTTTTTTCTCCTCTGTGACCCCTACTTACCCCATCACCCTCTACCTGTTTCGCACACCCACTTCAAGTAGGCCTGTAGATTTTCACTGTTCCAGGAATGGGAACTGTAGCAGGCAGCATTCTAAGATGACCCCAAATCCCAGCCTGTGGAGTACACACTTTATCCCAATTATTCAATCAAAAACTAGTCTACATGCTACTGGGAAGGGATTTTGCAGGTCATTAAATTCCCAAGTCAGTTGATGTTAAGATATGGACATTATTGGAGTGGGCCTGAAACTAATCACATGAGCCCTGTAAAACAGAGAGTTTTCTCTGGCTGCTCATAGAAGAAAACGTCAGGGAGATGTTTTCTGGTTGGCATGCAAGAAAGTAAACAGCCATGTGGTAAACAGCCATGGGGGCCATGTGGCAAAGAACTGTGGGCGGCCTCTCGGAGTTGAGAATGCCCCTCTGGCTGACAGCTAAAAGGAAAATGAGGACCTCAGTTCTACGGCAGCAAGGGAATGGATGAAGAAGAATGAAGAGGAAAGGAGAAAGTGAAGGAAGAAGACACTAAATGCCAGATCAGAGCCACAACCTTCCCCAACACCTTTATTCCAGCCTGGCAGGACCTGGACAGAGAATCCAGCCAGAAACGGAGATAATCAAGTTGTGTTGCTTTAAGTCCCTAAGTTTTTGATAATTTGTTATGTAGCATAGAAAATGAATATAGAAGCAAGGCCCGGAGCCCAAAGACAGAGTGTGAATGCTGCTACTGAGTTAGTGACAAGTAGTGACCGTGTAGAGTGGGAAAGAAGTGAGAGAGCCTCTGAGGCCAGATTAGCTTGAGGGACTGCACTATGAAGGGAAGAGTGACTCTCCATGGTATATGGAAGTGCCATCAGAACGGTAACACAATAACAGTTTGAGCTTAATGGGTGGGTGGCTGAGGGAAATTTCAAGGAGTCCTCACATCCCCTGCCTAATCCATGGAGAAGTGCCTAAGAACCCAAGAAAACTTGCTACATGTCAGTGGAAGGCAGAGTGTCAGATCCTGACTGAGAACCAGCCACCTCCCCTGACTACCAGAAGCTCGGTCAGCCTCTCTGATCTGCGGTGCCAGCCAGGAAGAAGCGGGTGTGGGGTGGGGAGGACCTGAAAGGTCTGGACAATGATTGCATTTGGCTGGATGAACCTGGTGGGGACTGGATTAACTTTCTCACCATTTGGGAGAAATGGAGACTCAATAAGAAAAGTTAGCCCACTATAGGAAAAATTTTAAAGTTGCATATTGCCTGCTTGAGGTTGTGACTATGAAAGCTGTACAGTCATAAATCATTCTGCATTTACAGATAAATCAGGGAATAGTGAAAAGGGCACTCAGCCAGGTGTCAGGAATCTGGATTCTGGCACTGTTTCTATTGTTGATTTTTGGGGTACCAGACATTCCACCGCTTTGGGTTTCAGATTCTTCAACAGTCCCATGAAAGGTTTGTATCAAATAATTCCTCATGTCTCCTCCAGCTCTAACAATTTTTTCCTGCTAATGAATGGAGCAGGAATGTTTTTTATACCTTCATCATTTAGAGTTTGGAATCCTTTAACCTGGTGGTCCAACAGGAATTGGGAAGTTTTGCTATCTGACAATTTGAGTGATGATAAAGTCAGTAAGTGACAGAGGAGCGCATGCTGAAGTCATAGAGCCCTGAAGCACCTTACCTAACGGAGAGAGAGTACAGCCCAGTGGTCTCATTGCTGTCCCGCAGAAGGTAGCTGCCGTCACACCCATTTGAGAGGAGAAGAGCTTCGGCAGCATGGCGCGTGAGGTTGCCATGATACCACCTAGAAAAGAGGGAACAGCGCTTTCACTCAGGCCAAACCATGGCATGACTCCCCTCCCCTTTTCCTCACAAAGATTAGCTAGCAACATTCTTCAAGATAAGTAGCCCAGAGATCCAGCTCTCAGCCCCAACATCAGGACAAGGAAATCGTTGGGTGGGGTTGAAAGGAGAGCACGGAGTTGACTAATAGTAGTGTGACATGGGTTGAATTGTGTCCTGAAGGTTCTTATGTTGAAGGGCTAACCTCCCAGTACCTCAAAATGTGACCTTGTTTGGAGACAGGGTCTTTACCAAGTTAAAATGAGGTCATGGCTGGGTGTGGTGGCTCACGCCTGTAATCCCAGCGCTTTGGGAGGCTGAGGCAGGCAGATCAGTTGAGGTCATCAGGGGTTTGAGACCAGCCTGGCCAACATGGTGACACCCCGTCTCCATTAAAAACACAAAAATTAGCCTGGCATGGTGGCAGGCACCTGTAATCCCAGCTACTCGCGAGGCTGAGGCAGGAGAATCGCTTGAACCTGGGGGACGGAGGTTGCAATGAGCCAAGATCATGCCATTGCACTCCAGCCTGGGCAACAGAGTGAAATTCCATCTCAAAAAAAAAAAAAAAAAAAAAAAAAGGAGGTCATTAGGGTGAACCCTAATTCAATATGACTGGTTTCCTCTTGTAAAAAGGGGAAATCAGAAGACAGACTTGCCTATGGGGAGAACACCACATGAACATGACAGTCACTTGCAAGCCACGGGAAGAGGCCTGGAATAGGTTCTCCCTCATGGCCCTTGGAAGGAACCAATCCTGTTGACACCTTGATTTCCGACTTTGAGCCTTCAGAACTGTGAGACAATCGATTTCTTATAGTCAGCTGCCCAGGCTGTGGTTGTTCGTTATAGTAGCCCTCACAAACTAATACAGTGTTGCTTTGTAATCAGAATTGGTTTTTAAAGTCCAAGTCAAAATAGGCTTTGACAAATTACCTCCTCCTTTTTTCTTTTTTGGTTTCTCACACTCTTTTTCAAGTGTGGTACTTTTTCATGGCGAAACCTCTGAGCTATAATACTAAAGTCTATTGTCATGAGTGAAACGAAGCTGGATGGAAGCAATTAAAGTATGAAGTAAATGCCATTAAGTACTGTTTCAGCCTGACAAACATCTGAAGAGCTAGGGAATGCCACAAGGAGATTCAAATTGATCTTTGTGTTTTAGAAAAGGTAATATATATCTATGGTAAAAAAAAAAAAAAGAAAGAAAAAAAAAAGTCCAAATTGTCCAAAAGGAGACATAGCAAAACATGTTTTCCTCATCCTTGGCCCTCAGGCTCCCTGCTCCTTTCCTAGAGGACACCATGGTAACCATTTTCCTGTGCTTCCTCTTAAGAGATAGTCTACACATGGTGGGAGGATCACAAGGTCAGGAGATTGAGACCATCCTGGCTAACACAGTGAAACCCCATCTCTACTAAAATTGCCAAAAAATTAGCCAGGCATGGTGGCAGGTGCCTGTAGTCCCAGCTACTCAGGAGGCTGAGGCAGGAGAATGGCATGAACCCAGGAGGCGGAGCTTGCAGTGAGCCGAGATGGCGCCCCTGCACTCCAGCCTGGGTGACAGAGCAAGACTCCATCTCAAAAAAAAAAAAAAAAAATTGTCTACACATCTAGAGGCATTGGGTGTGTACCCCCACTCCTGATTCTACAAACATAAGAGCATTATTTATTATTTTTATTTTCTAGGCATATTGCTCTGCACCATCTTTCTTTTCTCCAATGACAAGTCATTCACATTCTTTTAAACGATGGCATAGAGACATGCAATGTGATGATTAGGATTGTGGCCCCAGGGGTTGCTTTGCCTGGGTTCCAATCCAGTTGGTACCTCTTACTAGCTGTATGGCCTTGGACATGTTACTTAACCAATCTGAGCTTTGGTTCCTCATGTTTAAAATAGTATGACAAAGCCGGGCGTGGTGGCTCAAGCCACTTTGGGAGGCCGAGGCGGGCAGATCACAAGGTCAGGAGTTCGAGACCAGCCTGGCCAATATGGTGAAACCCCATCTCTACTAAAAATACAAAAATTAGCCAGGAGTGGTGGCGGATGCATGTAGTCCCAGCTACTCGGGAGGCTGAGGCAGGAGAATCGCTTGAACCCGGGAGGCGGAGGTTGTAGTGAGCCAAGATCAGGCCACTGCACTCTAGCCTGGGAGGCAGAGCGAGACTCCGTCTCAAAAAAATAATAAATAAATAAATAAATAAATAAATAAATAAATAAATAAATAAAATAGTATGACAAGTAGGCATACCGCATAGGCCAGTTGTGAGTCCTGCACACATTAACACGGGTGATGTGGTCCATAAAGCCTGTGCTTAGTATGCATTAATTGCTACCAGGAAGCCATTGAGATCCACAAAGCCGTAACTTTCAGTTTACTCTCTGTGGCATGATTTTCTTATTGCTCAAATATAATTTTTGTCACTTTTTATTTAGATTAGATAACACAAAGCTAGATAGCAGAGGCAGTTGCTGACTGCTAGGGACCACAGTTTAGGTCAGTGAAGATGAAAGAGACAGGCAATTATACAAGTGTCAGTGTGATGAACTAAATGCTATTAAAGAGGTGTGTATAGTGTAAAAGCGCTTTGAGGAATAGCCTGGTTCTGGCATTAAGGGATCTTGCTGTCACAAACCACATTGGCATCCACTGTGACATCCCTGTGGCGTAAAATTTTAGCCTAATAAAGAGTAAACGCAAGTGCATCTGTGGAAGGAAGTTTCTATATAAGTCTCCAGGATACCTATTTTCTAAATCTGCATTTCCTAATACATGTTTCTTAGCATATTTTATCTTTGGGGCAGAGATGCTTTCATCCTATATTAGAAATATATTTGCTAGCTGAAAGCAATGGCATGAAACACATTTTATAAGAATAATCACAGAGCTATTTACCCAAAGCAGCTCCATTCATTGAACTGATTCCCAGACAAGTTCAAATCTGTTCAGTATAAAATGCTTTCAAAGAACAATTGGAAGAATTGTAAGTGAAGCAATAATAAACTTCAAGTTCAATTGAAGCCAAAATTCTAATTCTTTTTGATAGGTGAAGTTTCTACAAGGTTATTAAAACTTAGATATATTTTGCCAATAATTAATTTTATAATAAACATTTCAGCATAAGTTTCAGTTTGAGCCAGTAGATTGTTTATTTAAAGCAATATTTGATTCGCAAAATTCCAAAACATTTAAAGGATTTGGACATTCCTTTGGATTCTTTTCAATAGAACTGGAAGTCTGTGTTTAAAGCATTTATAGAATTCTTCTGACATCTAATTATATAGCCTGATAACAGTTGTTTATTTAAGGCGATATTTGATTCGCAAAATTCCAAAACACTTAAAGGATTTGGACATTCCTTTGGATTATTTTCAATAGAATTGGAAGTTTGTGTTTAAAGCATTTATAGAACTCTTCTGACATCTAATTATATAGCCTGATAACAGTTTTTACTAATAATGTTTTAATGATAACTTAAAAAATAATAACTATATACCATAAATACATAAGAAATACTTGAATATAATGCAAGAAGAATCACACTATGCTGCAGTCTGGAAAAATCTTGGAGACTGCAATTCCTTGGTGGCAGCTTTGCTTGAGTCAATATTGCCTTTTCAGGATTCTACAGACTCCAGGGCCTGGGCAAGCCCAGTATAGAGCTTTCCAGGCAGCCACCTACATTCCATGATGTCAATGGTGCAATAAGGATCTTCATTCCCCAAATAGCTTTTCCATAAAAACCTAAACTTCCCCCTTTTAATTGAGTTAAACGTTCCTTTCCAGGAACATTCTGATGAGCATTTCTTCCAGGGGAGTGAATATATATCCTAATGACATTGTGTATCCTTTGTAGAAATATGTCCAGTTTTGATAAGGATGACTCAAGACTGTGTCCATAAAAGTTAAAAATAGAGTTAAGTTGCTAGTTTTCCCATAATCAACCTTTTCTGCCTTCAATCATTGCTTCAAATCTATGCAAGGCATTGTGCTAGGCAGGTCAAAGGGAACAAAAATGAAAAAGCCTCATACTGGGTGACAAGTAACCATTAATCTAGTCAGGAGGATAAGACAAGCATATTGCAAACGATATTCAAGAGAGAATAAAGTACCAAGGGATGTTCTGAGAAGAAGGATCAAAATCAGATTCCATGAATGAGCCAACATCTGTATAGGTCTTGAAAGATAACCTTTTTTTTTTTAAAGTGTGTATTACCTTTTATTCTGATTATAAAGGATATATAGTAAAAATCAAAATATATACATGTAAAGAAGAGAAAGTATATGTGTTTTTCAGAAGAGGAAAGATGTGTTTCAAATAAATAATCTCACTGTTAATCAGAGAAACACAGATTAAAACAATAATGTGATATTTTTCTCTATCCACCAGATCAGTTATAATGAAAGGGTTAGATAGTATTAAGTATTGGAGAATTTGGGCAATGGCTATTGTTGTCCATTGTTGATAAAGGTCTAAGTTGGAGGGGAATTTAGCACATAGGGTGTAACTGAACCTACACATATGATCAGTGATTCCTTTTCTAGTTTCCGCCTAGTGAAACACCCACACATGAGCAGAAGAAAATATGAACAAGGGTGTTCACTGCAGAATTGTTTGTAAGAGTAAAAAATCTAGAGCCATCCTAAATGTCCATCAACATGGAGATGATAAATAAAGCTGAGTGCTAAAAGGATGAGATTATGTAAAAAGTTAATCAGAAGTGTTTGAAAAGGTGTGAGCATATTTTTGGTTGCCAGATAATGAGGGCAGGGAGGTGGGGTGCTATTGTTATTTTGTGAGAGGGTGTCAGGGATGCTTAACATCCTACAAATGATACAGTCTTGAAGAACCAAGAATTATCTTGTTCATGATGTCACAACCGCCCCCCGCCCCCCACTGGAGAATCACTGAAGATGTGCGTGTATATACACACACACCAAAGTTGATAGATTCCAACATATATTGTAAAGTTAGAAAAACTAGTTGCAGGCACCAAATGCTACCACTTAGTTTTAACACGTTCCCCTATAAAAAATCAACAACAAAAATGCACTTACATATTAAGATATATAAAAACATAAAATAAGAGTTTAAAAAAATATATACCAAATTCATAAGTATGATTTTCTTTGTAGAAGAAACCAGCATTGGTTGAAAGGGGACTTTAGCTTGATCAGATTTTTCTAATTTAGCTTATTCTAATGAAAAAGAAAAAGATTTCTATATTGAGTAACTACAAATTTCATTAGAAAAAAAGAAAATAGCTAATTTTTTCCTTAATCCAACTTCCAGAGATAACCTTGTTAATAATTTGTCTTTTTCCTTCATTTATTCAACTACTGCTTATTGAGTACTTGGACTGGCCTAGGCACTTAGGTGAAGATTGAGAGAGAGAGAGAAAGAGAGAGGAAGAGAGTTTGGTTTTTTCCCATTAAAAGTCTGGTGGGGTTTGGAGTAGCAGTTGTTCAGGGAGATATAACGTGGGAGGGAATAGCAGCAGCAAAGGCCTAGAAGTGAGAGAATGCCAGGCATGTATGAGAATCAGAATATCATGCAGTCATGTGAGAATTCAAAGTGAGTGATGAAGGACAACAGTCGGGCATGGTGAGAGATGAAGCTGGAGGACATTGAGGCTGTATATGTGGCACTGGATACTGACAGTTCCTTGTTTGATGTTTATAGAGCCACCTGTGGCTTAATATGCATGTTCAATAGCTCATTACATAAAATCTAATTGCATGGACCTTAAAGTTTCTATAATTAGATCTACATTCGATTTTTTTTTTTTTTTTCCCTAGATGGAGTCTTGCTCTGTCACCCAGGCTGGAGTGCAGTGGTACGATCTCGGCTCGCTGCAACCTCTGCCTCCTGGGTTCAAGCAATTCTCATGCCTCAGCTTCCCTAGTAGCTGAGACTACAGGCATGTGCCACCACACCTGGGTAATTTTTGTATTTTTAGTAGAAATGCGGTTTCACCATGTTGGCCAGGCTGGTCTCGAACTCCTCACCTCAGGTCATCTGCCCGCCTCGGCCTCCCAAAGTGCTGGGATTATAGGTGTGAGCCACTGTGCTGGTCCAGAACAATATTCAATTTAAAAAAAAATTTTTTTTTTAATTGAATATTCCAATTATTAGGGATAAGAGGCAGATTTGAATGGTCTTGAAGCTTATAAAATCTAGAGGTCTCTTTAAGAAAAATTACACAAAATTACAAAAAAGAAAGGAATATTTATTTAAAATGAGAAATCACAGATTACAAATTTTAAAAACTGAAAAATATCACAAACATCACAACACAGAGAAAATAACTTACTTTTATTAATTAACTGTTGAATCAAACGTTATAATATTTTTCTCTATAGTTTTGCTGTCTGGTCTTTGATTGTCTCTTCATGTAATAATTTAATAATATAATTTTCTATAGAGGGAATGGAATGATAATTAATTCTTTCATCTAGAACACTTTAAAAAAATTCTCAATAGTATAGAAAAGCTATTTTCAGCTTCTCAATGTGATTGGTAATGAAATTTTTATAATTGTTGGTGAAGAGAGGCCATGCCTTTGTCTCCGGTTGTTCCCTCAGGTAGTCCATCTGCTCCAACAATTTTTAACTTATTCACTATGTGACCTCCTGGCAAGCAGCAACCTGTGTTTTCTCATCCATCAAGGTGACTAGTAAGAATGCCTAGGAAAAAAACTTTCCTTTTTTTTTTTGAGATACAGTTTCGTTCTTGTCACCCAGGCTGGAGTGCAATGGTGACATCTCGGCTCACTGCAACTTCCACCTCCCAGGTTCAAGCAATTCTCCTGCCTCAGCCTTCTGAGTAGGTGGGACTACAGGTGTGCATCACCACACCTGGCTAATTTTTGTATTTTTAGTAGAGACAGGGTTTCACCATATTGGCCAGGCTGGTCTCAAACTCCTGACCTCAGGTGACTTGCTAACCTCAGCCTCCCAAAGTGTTGGGATTACAAGCGTGAGTCACTGCGCCTGGCCAGAAAACCTTCTTATTTTCATGTATTGGAACAATTTTCTTCTTTTATAAACTTTTTATGCAATTCTTTAACTTTTACAGAAAAAAAAAATGAGCTACATTTGCTAAATTAAACAATGTATTATGAATATGCTAGACATTGTGCAAAGTGGTAGGAACACACTGTTATGCAGTTGGGAATAGGTTCATTTTTTGAAACTAAAAAAAAAAAAAAATTCTTCTAGTCTCATTTTCCCTGAAGAAGCAAAAGAAAGCAAGAAACTCCTATTAGAAAGAATGTTATAGTCTCCGTTTTCCCCAAGGCCCACACATTGCCATAATTATGTCTAGGGCTGATAGAGTCAACAGAGAAAAGACTAATCAAGCTCCAAAGGAATATTTGTACTGGGTTTATAAGATTATGAAAACCAGCAATTCAACTTGAAGGAAACAGTGATATTATCCTTTCCATGATACAATAAAAAACTAGGAAACACCCGCCCACTGAAGAATTTTCATAGCTGCCTTTTAGTAAGATATAGAAAATAAACCCAGCCACAGAGAATGCAGACAGGCTGGATCCAGAAAGCTGGTCCTCAGTTCAACTTCCTTTCCTTTCATTCTGGGGCCTCTTTGAGCTAGAATCTTCTGGAAAATTGCTCCAGAATAGTGGAAACTTCATAGTTTCTTATCCCATTGGGTTTTATTGTTTTAATTTACTAATCTAACTTTATACCTCATTTGTTCTGTTCTTTAAAGGAGAGGCTTTTAAATTTTTTGAATTGACTCACAGTATAAAATACATTTTATACTGTGTTTGAACAACAATGCAAAGCTTTGCTACTCAAAGTATGGACCAACAGCATCAGCATCACCTGGGATCTTGTCAGAAATGCACAACCGCAGTGTTTGAATAATTTCTAAACTCTATAGGACTCATCCAATCTTTGCCTACATATTGCTAATGATGGGGAACTCAGTACTTGTATAAGCAAGCTCAGTCCATATGCTCATGATTCATGGTTAGAAAACTCTTGGGCTACATTGAATTGCCATTTTTTGCTGTATGGCTTTCAGCAGACGGTTTCAGAGCTACTCCTTGGAGTTACATAGATGATACATGTAGAAAGAGTTGAAAGCATTTAGAATGCACATTCTTCTCTTTCCATCATCTTCAACTTATCCTTTTATGACATGCTTTCAGTTCCTTTATCATCCAGGGACCTTATCATCCAGAGACCTCATCTCCTCTGAAAACCTTTCAAACTTAAAAAATCTACCTTAACATTAAGCTCTAACCTGCAAAACAAAGCAGCACAGGAGCTCCCTTATTCTGGCTGCTGGGCACACACAAAGCAGCCTGAGATTCCATTAGTTTCTTCACAATTGCATCACGCAGCTGATTCACACTGGACTTACTGATGATTAAAACTTCCAATTAGGTCATTTTCCTCATCTGCACTTATAAGAGTGATGGTTTTAAAATCAAGTGCAATAAGAAACTTTTTACTACTGGGAAATACCAAGTGAAAAGAGATGCTAATGAGCAGCCAACCTGGACCACACACAACCTCAGGCCCCTCCCTCAACTTGCTAAGTCTCGCGTGATTGTTATGCAGTTTAGAGTTTGAGGAGCATGCATGGGAAGGACTCTTAGACCTGAAAACTTTAATTCACTTCAATAATGTGAACAGTTCGAGTTCACAGAATTTGGCATCTGAAGAGAAGGGCAAAGCAAAGTACTAAGTGGCTTTTCAGTACCAACAGAATGGAAAAGAGAAGGATCTGCAGGTTAACGTAGAAGAATCACCAAATAGCTGCTATCTCAGTGATGTGGACAGTAGATATTATAGCATAGGAAGGGGAGCTCACAGTGGGCTGGAATGATCAGGAAAAACTTCATGGAGCAGGAAGATGATAAACTGCAGTTTGAAGAATGAATATAGGTTTCATTAGGCAGTGAGAGGCATTCTGAGAGGAGAAATGACATAAGCAAAGGCACTGGAGTTGACGTGTGCTTGGTGTATACGTGCAACCAAATGCCTATCTGGAGCACAGGGTCCCTGTTGGGGAGTGATGAAAAATAACTCTGGAAGAACTGGTGGACACAGAAAGCAATCTTGCACTTTAAAACATATGCCACACATCCATTTAGATAGTACATTTCTTGATGACAAAAGTCCTTAGTAACTCATGTCTATAGATTATTCACATATTTATTGATATATTTTTCCCTGCCTGGAAAAGATACATGAAATAGAACCTCAATTCTGTTTCATCAGAGTTATAAAGAGGACATACATTTCAACCCAAAGTGGGAACAAAAACTCCTGATTGTGTGAAAGCAGCCAAAACGCCCTGGAGTTGAACAGCCAACAAAAGCATTCTTCTTTAGAAAATTTTCTCTTATTTCTTCATTTTCAAAGTTGTTCTCACTTTTATATGACACTGACACCCCTCTAAACTATGTAGACCAAAGATGACAAATGCATAACATATGTGCCACACCCCTTCTCTAAGGTCATACATGGCACAGCTAATTGATGTGTCTTTCTTCCTGAGCCTATACTTAGCCTCACAATCTTTCTGAACACAATGGTGGTAGAGCATAAGATGAATCTGTTAGGCATTCACACTCTAAGGGTTAATCTGTTCTTACCACTTGAACTATTCCATGGGATTGCTTGGCTGCTGATTTCATTCATGGTCATTTGTTCATAGGGCCGGTGCTAGATAATTGTGGAAGGTAAAGTGTTGATTGATTTTGTGGAAGGTAAAGTGTTTGGCCCTCTATGCCATTAGAAATCATGGGTTTAGGGTGTCTTATGTAACTGAAGAGCTACCAGTGCTGTAATTTCTATTAGAATCAGGTCGTGACATATCTACAAAAGATGGTGTTGCTCACATAAGCCCGTTAAATCACATGTTCACAAGTGTGGGCTTATTTTTCCATTGATAATAGCAATGGACCTGTTCAAATAGAGAGAATCAAGCAGAGGCCTTATAAAGGATTTTGGAAGTTCTTACATGGTCTCATACAGGTGTAGTGTTATATACAGGGGAAGCCAAAGAGATTCTTCAGAGTCTCTCCAATAGGGAGGTTTCTGTGATGGAAGCAGCAGGGCTGTATCTTTCAAAATTACTTTTCTAAACACCCATGTCTACATGAGCTAAGAGCAGAGCTAAATGGTGAGATCAGCTGCCCCAGCCTTTAGAAAACAGACCTGAGTGATGATGGAGACAGAGCATGCAAATATCTCATTGATCTGTGAGTTAAAGGCAGGTCCCAAGTTTTCTGGTGGGAGTCAAGGCTCAGCTAATGGAAATCAAAACTGAAAGGGAGGAGAGAATTCTGTAGTAGTTTGGCATCAGGATGAACCTGTTTGTGAAGAAGTCTGAGGAGTGAGGCAAGACGCTCTGGAAGATGAAAACACAGAGACAGACAGAGATGGAGACTCAGAGATTCAGAGACAGAGTGGCACAAAGACTCAGAGACAAATAAGTCAAAGAGCTGCATACAGACAGATAGAAACACAGAGACACAAAACTCAAGAGATCAAGATAGACCTGCCAGCTCACACAGATAGCCAGAAAGCACATGGGGACAGAGACTTAGGGAACACACATACAGACCCAAAGAGTGATCCAGGAGACAGGGGCAGAGAAAACAATGAAAGACAAAGATGTGTCTTTAAAGATAAAGAAAAATCCACAGAGCCTGACTCAGAGATGGACCAACAAACCCAGGGAAGTCAGACGGACAGACCTGAGGAACTGAGCCACAACTTGGGGGAGGGGTGAAAACCGCATCTCATTGTGCTGAGATTCTTCTGTTCGGTCCCCAGGGAAGCCTTCACAGTGCAGGAATGGCTGCAAGACCAAAAGAGCACCACTGCTCCCC
Organism: Piliocolobus tephrosceles; assembly: GCF_002776525.5. Classification (NCBI taxonomy): domain Eukaryota; kingdom Metazoa; phylum Chordata; class Mammalia; order Primates; family Cercopithecidae; genus Piliocolobus; species Piliocolobus tephrosceles. The sequence continues at coordinate 79,535,189 of NC_045436.1, read as the reverse complement.
AGTAAATGAGGCTCAGGGACCATTTTATTTGGACTGGAAAAAACCTTGAAAAGGTATAGAATGCCTAGGCAGGGAATGAAAATCAGAGGTTCTCTTAAGAGGGCTCATCTTCAAGTAAAATCAAGCTTGACTCTGGGCTTACTATGGTTACTCTTGTAACTTATACCTCATAAAGTGCTGGTTCAGGGTAATTGTCTTTGAACTGTGGTTGCCATTGACAACCTACCATTGTAGGCTAGTATAGGAGACAGAGAGGGTCACTCTCAGGAAGCTTCAGCTACAAGAAAGATTTAGAAGAACATTGGGGTCTACAAAAAATACAGGCAGATTCTTGTTTCATTAGTTATCTCTTCTCTATTCCATAGTTCAGGCAATACCTCTAACCAATGTCAGTTTATTCCATCAGTAAAAACTGCCGGACATATGGGGACTGAGTCTGAAAGTGATGGATGCAAGTACATCATCAGCGCTGGTGCAGTGGAAAGCTCACTGGCTTAAGTTGGGGAGGCTTGAGTTCTGGTCTTGGCCTTGACTCAACTTGGGGCAATTCAACAAACATTTAAACACCTGCTCTTTATCAAGTGGTATGCTTGGGTGGAGAAGGCAAAGATGAATAACCCACTGTCCTGCTCCTAAGGAGTTCACCATTAAAAGGAGTTTACTGTGCTCTAGCCTAAAGCAGGTGGCTAAACCTCTTAGTACCTCAGGACCGACATCTGCAAAATGGTTTCAAGATTATCTGATGAATCAATCCAAAACATACAATCAACTTGTGTAAGTCAGAACTCTAGGAGCAGTAACATGAAACCCAGGAAAATTTAGAAATTTATAATGATAAAGCAAACAATGAGTTATATTTGTGAGACATTAAGGTTTTCAAAATTTCTCTGATACCTTTTTGAAAATGTACACAAAAGCAGTAGAATTAGTTTTGTTTGGACATGAATCACTTATTTTGCTTAGCTCAATGGAATGACTGGATTCTACCCTTGATCCTTCCTGACTATTCCCAGGTTGGCACTCTAGTTTCCTACTCACCAATCTGCAAACTCCCTCACTAACTCATTATCTTGGCTCTAGCCCCTTGCCACCCATCATGCTGAACTACTAGATTAATCTACCTAAAAACAAAACATGATGACTATGTACTTCCACATTCCTACAAACCTTCAGTGAGTCCACATTGTTCACTGACCAAATCTATTTTAGGCCCTCTGGAATCTAGATCAACCCAAATATCCATGCTTTCAGAGGGAAACAAGAGCCTACTTGGAGACAGATCAAGAAGGAGATGATGGAAAAATGTCCTACCAAAAAGCAAAAGCAAAATTATACACATAATATGATTACAATTCAATCTCTGTATATGTGTGCATGTGTGTACAGAAAAACATTTTTTAAAAACTGGAATTGAGATGAACAATGTTATTTTAGGTGGTAGTACATGACTGACATTTTAGTGCTTTTCTTTATATTTTGATGCTTCTCTTTATTTCTCTAATTTTTAATAATATATAACTTATTTTCAACTATTTATTATAAATAATTTCAGATATACTGGAAAATAGAAAAATAGCATGAATGTTACTGCATTTAAATAATACCTATATTTTAGGCAGAAGAATTTTTAACGTTTTGCTACATTTTTATTGCAACATTTAATTTTGAGTCTTTTGATGAGCAGTTTTAAATTACAGATATCCTGACACTTTAACCCTAATCAAACATGCATCTCTAAAAAGTTACATTCTTTTACATAACCATCATACTGTTATCAAAACAAGTGATTACTCTTATGCTTTTTAAAGTTATAAACATTTTTTAAACAAAGAAGGTCTAACAACAGATAATGGGGGCAGGTGCTAGTGGTCAGGGTCAGGGGGAGCATGAGCATAGAGAAGCAGGTGGTGAGCAAGGAACACCAATAAGGCCCAGCAGTGTGCATTGTGCTCCTGGTAGAGGCAGGCCTCTATCAGGGAGTAGAAACCAGAAGTCTATGGGCTCAGAATAGGAATTTATCCTCTAGGGGAGTTGGTAGGAGCCAGAAATTAATGCAGGCTTTAACGAAATGTCTAAGAGTATGGTCATGAAAGCAGAATTACAAGAGAAAAGTCAAGTAGAAGCTTCTCATAGGACGAGACTGATGGAGGTAGAGACCAGAACCAGACCACCTGAATGCTAACAAACCAGATGGGTCCTGGGGACTGGGCCAGTTTGAGTTCATGTGAGCTTTTTCGATTCCAAATCCTTGCATATTTTCCTACCATCACTCCTTTACTCATACCGTTTTCTCTGTAGAAAATGTCATATTTTCTAACTTCAACTGACAAAAATAATATCAGCTCCAAGGCCATCTTTTCCACTTCCACTGTGGAGAAATAGCCTTCCATAGGAGGTTGTTTTATCTAGACACTGTCACAGCCCTCAGCCCGCACAACAATGCATTCTAACTCTACACGCATATGAATCCTCCATCTCTGCACAGCCATGCCTTCTTTATTGTAGTCTCCACTATGTTGTCTTGCCTGGCATCATCATTCAACAGATAGATCTATGACCCAGTAAAAGAGTGAATGAATGAAACAAAGTTACTCCACCCAACATGGACAATCTGTGGGACAGATTTCCACTTGTAAGTAGAAGGAAGTCACCCTTCAGAGGAACAGAAAAACACCACAACTGAAGAGGAAATTCACTTGAGTTAAGAAGAGATGGAACTGTACACTAGTTACGTACTCATTATACAACCACAGAAGAACTACCTTCCGTTTTTAGAATCCAAGATTACAAAGTTGTGCACAGAAGAGGAACAAGCTGTATTGCTGTAGTTGGTGTCACACCTCTGTAAACAGGTTCCACTGAAATTTTGACTTTACTATACGTTTCTTAGCTGAATAAATTTTTCTAGTCCTGAAAATGAAATCTACACAAAATTCAATAACATCTGACTAACTAGGATGCTGGCCTGGCTTTGTGTACATGTGTATGTATAGTATGTGAGGAATAGAAAGAATAATGTCTTTTATAGTAAACTTTGTTATAATCACGAACTTTCTTTGCTTCTCTCAGTTCATATTAAGCACTACGAACATGTACTAGTATAATAAGATGAGAGAAATTTGATGAAAACCAGTTTACATTAGTGGTTACATTAGTTTACATCAAGCATGAAGGCTGTGGAGCAAAACGCTTGGATTTGAAGGTATATTAGAATGGAAACTTGTGCATGTGATTAAAACTCAGTTCTTTACTTTTCTCATCTGTAAATGGGGATGACATTAGTAATAATACCCACCTCACAGCAATGTGTGAATTAAACAAGTTCATCTGGGCAAAGGGCTTAAACTAGTGCTTGGCACATGGCAAGCATCCAATAATTACTGATTGCCATTATTAGAATATATACCTTTGACCAGTGGGCTCTACAAAGCAGCACCACGCAGTGGAAAGCTCTGGGGTAAGTCCCTAGGTGTGTCTCTCAGCTCCACTACTTACAAAGTCTGTGATCTGGATTGTATACTTAGCTTATTGAAGTCACCTTCTGCATCTATGAAATGAGTATGGTGATATCGTATTGAAAGTGTTCTTGTGAAGGCTAAATGGCATTATGCATGTGAATGGCATGGTGCTGGTGCATAGTAGGTGATCAGTAAATTAGGACTATCACAGCCGGGAAACAACCTGGTTTGTGGAGCCAGCATGGGTTTTGAACACAGACACTCCAAGAATGTAGGCAACCTGATTTTTCTTCTCTTGAGTCTCTTCCTATGTAAAGCTGGAATACCAATGCCTTTTGAAGACAAGAGCTGGTGTCTACAAAATGCCTGCCTTATAATAGGGACTCATTTTGTTTGTTATAATTTATTCCTTGGGTCAGCAAATCACCAGCTGAGGGTCAATTCCTGCCAGATACCTGTTTTAGTATGGACCGGGAGCCAAGAATGGCTGTGCATTTTGAAATGCTTGGGGGAAATAGAAGAATACTTTGTGATTCATAAAAATTACATGAAATTTACATTTCAGTATACAAATAACATTTTGTTTGAACACCATCACGGTCATTTGTTTCTGTGTTCTCTTGTAGTTTTTGCACAACAGCAGATGTGAGTAGTTGAGGTAGAGACTGTAAGGCCTGCAAAGCCTAAAACGTTCACTACCCAGACCTTTATAAAAAAAGTTTGCTGCTCCATGATCTACTCTAACCTTCTCTTATATGTGAAGAATTAGCTATCAATTAATTTAAATATTCAGAGCTTACAATCTAGTTCTTTGGCACTGGTCAACCCAGCCAAACACTGGCACTTTCTTATACAACTTCCAATTTGAGAAAATATCTAAAAAAGAGAATGTTTATTATGTTTCTCACATGGAGTTATGACTGACTGGATCATTTGAATATTTAATTGTAAAGTATGCTAAAATATTTTCATTTTATGTTATTTCTTTTGTGTTTATACTTATATAGAGCTAAATGTAGAAAGAGTATAGTAACCTTTGTTAAAGCCAAAGAATTGCTGGAATTTTCAGTAATTTTACTAGCTATTCTTTACCAGTTTGTTACTTAGGTGATATCTCCAGTATTTGTTACTTGTTTAATTTTGCCATCTCTTCATTTTGCCAGCAGCAAACAGCCTGACTCATCTCCTGGTTCATGGTCCACCTCCTTCCTCTCCCCTGATTCTCCATGCCCCTCACTTCTTGCCCTCCCCACACCCCTCTTCCCCCTAAACCCGTACCCTCCCCTGCAAAGTGTAAGCAAAGCTGAGCAACAATTTAAGATGGTTTTATTTCTCCTTTGCTTCTGGACACATGAATGTATTTTAGATGAAAGAAAATTAACGTTTTTAGGCTGACACTGTGTAAATGAGACATGGAGAAGGATGGTGTTGCTTGATTTAGGTATTTTAGAAAATAATAAACCTGTACTCTGAGCAAGTTGTATATGTCCTAGAAAGGCAAGTGATGGATTTGCTGCAGTTCAGGGCTCAATTTACAGGATTTACATATTCCAGAGCCTGAAAAAAACAGATGCCCAAGAACAAAGACTTCTGATATTTCGGTAATTTAACCACTAACTTATCTGTTTATGTCTATCAAAAATATAAACATAAGGATTTATCTAACTACTTAAATAACCTCTTCAAAATAATTGAAAAATTAAGTCATTAAAACCAGCCAACTTTTATCCATCAGTTACATTAAATCATTTTGTTTTTAAGGAGGTTTTGGAAACTTAATTAATCAGAAGGTTTGGTAGAGATTCTATCTCACCAGTGGTTAAAGATTCAAAGAAAAAGTCAATATTATGTTTGAGTTACGTTCAGTATTCTAGCAGAGGCAACAAGTCATTGTCAAGAGTTCTCAAATTGTTATCTATAAAAAGTGTATCAGTGAGGTGCTGCAGGGCAAGTGCTGGCACAAGTTGATTATTAAATATTCAATTCAATGATGTTACATTGTTGGCAGCTTGAAATTGTCTATAGTGGGAGTATTTATACCAGGGAATTAGGCAAATTCTTGAAATCAGGGCTTTCTCCACCCCTCAACTCACCCCAGGTGTTTTTCCAGCACACTATTGAGTATGCTTAAATAAGCCCTACATCTGAGGGTTCTTTTTGGAGAACGGAAATGTACTGATTTATGGTGACAGTTGTATCACTCTGTAAAGTTAGTCAAAAGTCTTGAATTGTACACTTGAAACGGGTACATTTTATGATATGTAAAATACACCTTAATAAAGTTGCTAATCGAAACACCCCTAAACCAATAAACAAAATATCAACACTTATTAGTACTTTTAAGATTCAAGTACACACCCAACAGACTTAAAATGAAAAATAAGACCACATTTACCTAATGCATTTGGTGGATACATATTCTATGAAGTGATCATCAACCTAGGGTCTCACTTTGGAATTACTTGGAGAGTTTGACAAGAAAACGCTCACCCTCAGAGATACTGAAATCATTTGTCAAGTCTGTGGTTTGGGTGTCAGGAGTGTTTCTTTCTTTTTTTTTTTTTTTTTTTTTTTTTAAAAAAAAAAAAGGAAAAGCTCCTTGGGTTGTTCCAGAGCACAGCCAAGGTCAAGAACCTGGACTGTAGAGCAGTTTTCCCAGATAACTGCAGGTTGCCCATTGCTATAGAAATCATCCTCATGTTTAATAATTGTTCAGGCCTTCTGAAATAGGGAAATCTGGACATGAATGTATCCTTTTTTTGCAGGGAAGTGGTGTAACTCGGTTTTGTATTCAATGTCTATTCTTTGCACATGGAGGAAAGACACAGTCCACAGTCCTATTTCCCCCGTGGGGTTCACCTGTAGTTGCTTCTTGCTATTGGCATTGTGGTGGGGCACAGAGACAGCATCTAATTCATCTTTGTCATCTAAGCATGTTCCCACAGTACTCAACCACAGACTCTGGGTTCTAGGATTGTTTGTTTAACTAAACGACCAGAATTGAATAAATTCTTCTGTCTCCTCCTTTGGGGTTTTCTATTACAGTGGGCTGGGAATCAGTTAACAGAACATGTAAAGCATTGTAGCTTAATGGTTCAATAAGGCACTGCGGGCCACAGTTCAGCTTCAGCGTTTGGACTTGGTGAAAACTGTGCTGGATGCTCACAGAAGGGCCCTTTGCCTCTTCTGTTTGGGGATTCAATCTAGAGGGATGGAGAGATTCTAGAGCTCTGGCTTCCTAATAAGGGGAGTTTTCTTTAATGAAAATTTCAGGTGTTTTATCTGATTTGCCAAATGAAAGTAGAGTTCAATTCCGAGACCTCAGTTTTATAATCTAAAGACAGGAATTACTGATAAATTTTTACAGTAATACAACATAAAAAGATACAATCTCTGCAGCCTTAACACAGAGAGGTTTCAACTCTATTTTGGTTTTTCTTCGGTTTAGGACACAGCCTGTGGCAGGTTGGATGCCCAGCTTTTCTATGTAATTGATGTGTGACTAGCAAGCAAGTTATTCAAACCTGTTTGGTGCTCGTTTTCATCCTTTGTAAGATAAAGATGACAACAGCTCCCATGTCATTGGATTGTTATGAAAATTTAGAGCTATTTATCCAGGCAGAAGGTACAGGTTTTACCTCTCCTCATGCACAGGTGCCAAAGCCACCCTCATTGGGATATTCCCAGTGCATTAGGCAGAAGGTTCAGTTTCTCTAGGAAATCCCCAATTCCTCTCTTGTGTAATACTTGCTTCTTTTATTAAATACCCGGATGAGTTGTCATCTGGGTCACTTCTCAAAGACAGAGCTCCGATGACTCCACCTACCTATGCTTACCTGTTTGAAGCAGAAATTTTATCCTCTTCATGGATTGTTGATATTTAAAGGCTCAAAGTTGGCCCTCTGGACATACATAAAATATAAAAGATCCCAAATGCAGTATCAGGAGAAAGAAAGATACAAGCGAGACTACTGCAGAAACTTCCTCATTCTCTATCTTTTGAAAAAGTTCCTCTCCCTTACAGCAGGGTAGGCTTTCTGTTTATCTTACCAGCAACACGGTCCTTTTACTGTCCCTGGATCAGTGCTGGAAACTCTTGAACAACACATTTATTCATAAACCAGAGCAACATCAAGGAAGCCAGGCAACGTCACCTCTATATCCCAATTCTGTCCCTCCTCTCAAAGAATGACCAACATTTGATTTTTTTCCCTATTTTCTCAACCTACTTGTTTTCACATCTAGAAAAATAATGCAGGCTTTTCCAATGGAATTAGCCCCAAACAGGAAGATACTTAACAGATACAAATGAATAAAGTGGAAAAAAATAAACGGTTGAGGTGGCAGAGGGCAACAAGGCGCTGAAGATAGTCATTAATCAAAGCATGAAGGTGGGAGTGCGGAGTCAATTTTGAAAGGAGATCTGCTCCCTTACCCCAAGTCCTGGAGCAGCTCAGCTTCTCCATCGGATCTGCTCCACAGATCTGAGGGATCCTGGGTGCTCATCTTCCCTTCTAGAAGTTCTGCTCTGCCCATTCGCGCCCTTCGCAGAGGCAGAGAGAGACAACTCGGCTGCTCCTGCCACCCTCTCCCTCTGTGAGACAGCAGCCTGCTGTGGCTCTGAGTCTCCAAGGCAAGGAAGTGAAACTTGGTTACTTACTCCTCCCACCAAACCCACCACCCTGGCCTGGAGGCACTGGCAGGAGTGTTCTGTCAGTCAGGAAGTATGCAAACTTAGGTAGTTACCTCTGAGGACACCCACACTGCATCACGCAACAGGCAGTTGCTATTAAAGGAAATGAAGAGGCCGTCACCCCACCTGGGATTGGACAACAGCGCAAACTGCTGTGTGGGGCCAAACCCTAGCTTCTCCCTAATGCTATCAGCCTCTGGTTTGTAGGGGAGGATGAGTGCACTCTTTTACCAGTCTTCTTTCTATCTTACACACCAACACAGGGAACACTGAGGAAGCTTCTATATCAGGAACACCTTTAGAGTAGGTAGAAAAAACAGAAGCAAACCACAAGTTCAACCCTGAAGTTTGCTGTTTTAGCACTTTTGTAATATTTGTGCTTGTTTACCCAGACCTTGTAATATATCCTCAATTCTCTGAATAGGGATGATTCAGAGATAATTATTGTTTCCTCCATGGAAGAAGAATTAGGAGAGAAGAAGGTAGGAAAAAGTTACAAGGGGCCATTCTGGTGCCCACCTAATGGGGCATATTAGAACTCCTGCAGTCTTTCTTTCTTTTTTTTTTTTTTTTTGAGACAGAGTCTCGCTTTGTCACCCAGTCTGGAGTGCAATGGTGTGATCTGAAATCACTGCAACCTCTGCCTCCCAGGGTTCAAGTGATTCTCCTGTCTCAGCCTCCCAAGTAGCTGGGATTACAGGCACCCACCATCATGCTCGGCTAATTTTTGTATTTTTGTAGAGATGGGGTTTCACCCTCAGGTGATCCACCCATCTCACCCTCCCAAAGTGCTGGGCTTACAGGCATGAGCCACTGTGCCTGGCCTGAACTCCTGGAGTCTTTGAGTGCCACTTCCTTCATGGGCTTACTTACACCTGCATGGCTTTGTGCCCAGATTCATATGTAGAGGGGGATTCTACCTGCCTGGAATGCTAAAGGTAAATGGCAGTGACTGAATCCTTGGGAAGTAGGACAAAGTGCAGTATCAAATGAGTCAAGGACATATGTTGCTTCCTGCCTTTTCTATGTACCTACAGGTCTCTCTCTCCCTCTCCCTTTCTCTCTATTTCTTCTTATCTCTACTCCCTGACTCACTCAGCACTCACCAGGGTGCTCTGTAACTTGTTCTCACAGTGTGGCCTGAGGACTAGCAGCACAGCAGAGCTGTTCCTAAAGGACTAGATGATTGCAAGAGGCTGCTGTTCACCTCACATGGTTCTATCCTTCATGTTCCTCCCTATCACCACTGTTCACCCAGGATCGGTGAGACCCTGGGTAACGCTGGTTGCCAGTGAGAAATTCCTGAGTGTCTAGAGGCAGTCTGCTGAAGACTAAGCTCTGATAATACATATGTAACTGACTAAATGAGCACTTAAAATTCTTTTGGCTACAGTTTGTTCACAGAGGAGGACAAGGCCCACTCAAACAGAGAGGCCAGTGCAGGCCAGGGAGATACTGAATATGTACACAGCAGCGACAGGGGAACAGCCTGTGCACTAGAGTTCCTGTTCCCTTTCTAGAGCCCTTTATTTGGTGTTTTAGTATCTATTTCATTCCCATTTTTAGCAAATTTTGGTTATTCTTTTTCTTAACTTTTTTGGAAGCTCAAGTAGCAGAATTTTCTAAGATCGTCCCGCTTTTCTCTCTGAATCTTCCAGTCTTTCTCCCTTTCTCATGCTGCTGTCCTATCTGTTGTCCTCTCCTTTGATGTCATTGTTCCACTTTGTCATTTACTCAATTTTCCCAGTATCCCTACCCCCGCACCCATTCCACTAACTGCACACTTAGTTTTGCAGTGGTAACAGCTGTAGGAGGCTTACTAGATAGTTTCAACAAAATGCTGGACCTTCATAAAAATATTTGGTAATATATGTTTCACATTATTCAAATGATATAATTCTTAAATATTTGTTTATTTATTTATTTTTTAGAGATGCCCAGGCTGGTCTCAAACTCCTGGGTTCAAGCAATCCTCCCATTTAGGCCACCCTAAATATTGAGATTACAGGTGTGAGCCACTACATCCAGTATGTTTATTAAAGGGACCTCAACTTTTGCTTCCAAGCAAGTACAAGGTATGTTTTTAAAACTCATGTAATTTACTTATTATTTCAACAATCTCTTTTCACTGGTGCTGGTTCACAGCACTGATTTTTTTCCACGCAGGTATTGGAGGTTTCCTTTCAGTGGTGATTTTAAGCAGAGTTCTGCTGGATGCCTTAGACCCTCAGTCACGTCTGTTATGTCTAAAACCCGACTGCATACAGAGTCTTGAAAATCCTATGCAAAACAAGAAGTGAGTCTAACTGGTAAGGGGTCAGGGGTTGGGGGAGGTTTAGGAAATATGTCCCCAACTCCACATTGTATCCTCAACTGCAGCACAATTCTAAGACCACTTCTGAGAAGCCATCTGACCATGTTATCTCCTTTCTTTTTTCCCCGAAGTGGATGAGACTTAAGATCAACTTAACTTTAGTCTCCAAAAGAATACATATGCTTTTGTCCACACTCTTTGTCTGCCTAGAATGCTTTTCTATTCTATGTTCTGTCCAGCCAACTCCTTTGCATTTTCCAGTCTCAGCATAAATATTATCTCTTTTTGAGAGGTGTTTCCTGGCTACCCACTCTGTATACGGGGTCAGATGACTGTCCGTGTTGCTAAGCACCTGCACTGCCCTAAAGTACTTCATGTCTCGATTACAACATTTTTGCCACTGTATTGAGATGATTTTATTTTGTTTTGTTATGTGTCCCTCAAGACAAAACTCTCATCTAATTGGACTGAGAGAGCACTTAATGGCAGACTTTCTGTCTTGTTCATCTTTATACCTGTTTCACTCAGCACAGTACGCGGGGAGAACTAGCAGCTCAATGATTCTTGTTGACTCAGTGGTAGAGTCTCTTTCTGAAGCTTTTGATTGAAAGCCTAAAACTTGGATTTTTTCTTTTTTAAATTTTGGGGTGTGTGGCAGTATAGGCTTTCTGGAAAGTAGGCACCAACAGGGAATGAAAAGTACAGGGAATTTATTGGGTGGATGTGTCCTATGAAGGACAGAGGTGAGAAGAAGAAGAACAGACAGGGTGAGTCTCAGACCACAATGTAGAGCTGTGTGTTAGTGTCCTAGGCCTGCCTCAACAGGGGACCACACACTGGATGGCTAAAAACAATAGAAATGTATTGCCTCCCAGTTCTGGAGTCAGAAGTCCTAAACCAAGGTGTTGGTAGGATGGATTTCTTTGGAGACTCTGAGGGAGAATCTGTTCCAGGCCCCTCTACCAGATTCTTGTGGTCACCGGCAATCCTTGGCATTCCTTAGCTGGTAGACACAATACTTTAACCTCTGCCTGCATTTTCACACCACCTTCTCCTCTCTGCATCTTCACCTGGACTTCTTATAAAGACATCAGTCATTGGATTTAGGACCCTTCCTAACCCATTATGAACTCATCTTAATTAATTCCATCTGCAGAGACTCTATTTCCAAATAGGATCACATTCTAAGGTTCCAGGTGGATAAGAATTTTAGGGGTCAATTATTTAATTCAGGATAAGCTGATATCTGTGAAGGGAGAGAGAGAAGGGAGGAACTGGGTAGATAGAACGTTGGACTGCATTTCTTTTTTTTTTTTTTTTATACTTTAAGTTCTAGGGTACATGTGCATAGCGTGCAGGTTTGTTACATATGTATACTTGTGCCATGTTGGTGTGCTGCACCCATCAACTCATCAGCACCCATCAATTCATCATTTATATCAGGTATAACTCCCAATGCAATCCCTCCCCTCTCCCCCCTCCCCATGATAGGCCCCGGTGTGTGATGTTCCCCTTCCCGAGTCCAAGTGATCTCATTGTTCAGTTCCCACCTATGAGTGAGAACATGCGGTGTTTGGTTTTCTGCTCTTGTGATAGTTTACTAAGAATGATGGTTTCCAGCTGCATCCATGTCCCTACAAAGGACGCAAACTCATCCTTTTTTATGGCTGCATAGTATTCCACATATACACCATGGACTGCATTTCTAAGAAAACTTCAGTTAGGCCCATGGGGAGCCCCAGAGCAAGGATTTGGCCCAGAGCAAGCATTTGCATTGGGCAGAAAGAGCCAGATCTAGTAGCCCCATTGTGCTCAGACAATGGCTGGGAGCAGCCAGGGAAAGCTTTGGCGGGAGTGTGGACAGCAGAACTAGAAGGCACCATCTCCAGGCACTCCAAAGACATCTGCCAGAAAGAAACCATCAGAAATCTTCCCAACCACACTTAAGACATCTGCCGGAGACAAACCAAGCAGAAATCTTCCCAACCTTCCTCTTTTCTTCTTCTTTATTTCTCTTCTCTATTGTTTTCCTACCTTTCACTTTCAACACTCAGTCCTGAACTCCATTCTCACCCTTCATTCTCTAATGTGAAGTATTTTTTCTATTTGTCAGTTCAGTCACTTGGTTTAATCCCTTGATATCACTTCAAGTGTGATAAGGTTTTCCAGAAGTAGCACTGCTGTGTAGTTCATAAAATCCACTTCAGGAAATATGGAAAACAGAGACCCTGGGGTAGAGGGGAATCCTTGTCCTGCACCCAAGTGTCCTAGGAATCTCCTTGTAGTGTGTCACAAAGAAAAAGCTCCATTCTCTCAGGACTTCCTGACGGCAATACGTGTCCCGCATCCGCTGTATGTCTAAAGTAGATCAAAGTGCACAAGAGCCACAGAAATGGTTCAAGCTCATGGCTTCTATGGATTTTGTCTCAGTTTCTACCAATATTCCAGCTACTCTTTTATTTAAATAGTGATACAACTGTCTTCATGATAAAACAAATAGATGTTTAACGTTCTCCTCACTCTCTTCAATCAAAGCTCCCCTCCTCCTTCTCCTCCTGAATGTGACTCCCTTTTGGCTTAGGGCTATACCATTGCTTTTCACTCTTCCTGGGTCTCCCTTCCTCCAGATCTCACTGTGGCTCTCTCACTTCATTTAGGGGTTTTGTTCTAAGGTCACCTTCTCAGAAAGAACTTCCTTATCTACCGTGTCTAAAATACTTTTCTGCCTGCCTCAAGCCTATCATTCATTTCTATTTCCTTACTCTGTCTTACTGCTTTTCAAAGCTCTTAATATTGGTAGAAAATACTTTCATACCAGTTCGTAAATAGTCACTGTCATGTGGTGATTGTAGAAGTCCTGAGGCCCTGAATGTCCCTCAGTCATCTTGGCCACCCCATCTCTCCCAGGACATCTATTGCTGTGTACCTGAGAGGGGCTTTTAGAATCTTGTTCTGGGCTGGGCATGGTGGCTCACGCCTGTAATCCCAGCACTTTGGGAGGCCGAGGCGGGCGGATCACAAGGTCAGGAGATCGAGACCATCCTGGCTAACACGGTGAAATCCTGTCTCCTCTAAAAATACCAAAAATTAGCCGGGCGTGGTGATGGGTGCCTGTAGTCCCAGCTACTCCGGAGGCTGTGGCAGGAGAATGGCATGAACTCAGAAGGTGGAGCTTGCAGTGAGCTGAGATCATGCCACTGCACTCCAGCCTGGGTGACAGAGTGAGACTCTGTCTCAAAAAAAAAAAAAAAAAAAAAATCTTGTTCTGGAACCGAGGCCAGCATCATGTCAGTTCTTATCCTTCAGTGCCTGTGGCATGCTAGTTGTATATTTAACAGGTGTATTGAGGTATAATTTGTATATCGTAATGTTCATTTTCCTTAGGTGTACAATAATTTTGAGTAAATTTGCAGAGTTGTGCAACCATCATTGCAATATAATTTTAGAATGCTTTTTATCACCTCAGAAGATCCTTTGTATCTCTAACAGTCTAAATACCACTTCTATTTTTAGCTCTACCTGAAATTATGTAGAATATTTGCTTACTTGTGGCAAATTCTCTTGATGGATGGAGAGTAGATAGATGATTGATACATACATACATACATACATACATACATACCCACATGCTCCTAACCCACATGCTCTTCTGCAATGTGACCTTGCTGCTCCCTGTCAAGAGGCAGCACCTAACTCCCCTGCTTTGAATCTGGCCTGGCCTCTGTGATTCACTTGTGACCAATAGAATGTGGTGGAAGTGACACTGGGTCACTTCTGAGGCTAGGCCAGAAGAAGCCTTGCAGTTTCTATCGTGGTCTCATGGCCTGTTGGAATGCTCACTCTCCAGATGTTACTTTCAGAGGTTCCCCTTAGGAACACAGCTGTTATGCCTAGAAGCCCAAGCCATGTGGAATGCTTCATGTGTGTGCTCCGGTCAACAGTCCCAGATAAGCCCAGCCTGAATCATTCTAGTCCAGGTGCCAGACTTGATTGAAGAAGACTCCAGATGATTCCAGCCTCCAGTCATTCAAATCACTCTTTCCTAGTGGTTTGCATATTGCCAGCTGAGACCCCAGACATCAAAGAGGAGAGACAAACCATGCCCTGTTTGAATTTTGGATCTAAAGAATACTTGCACTTAAGAAGATGTTTGCTATTTGATGCCATGAAGTTTGGGATGGTTTGTTAGGCAGTGATATGGTTTGGCTCTGTGTCCCCACCCAAATCTCATCTTGTAGCTCCCATAATTCCCACATGTTGTGGGAGGGACCCAGTGGGAAATGACTGAATCATGGGGTGGGTCTTTCCCCTGCTGTTTTCGTGGTAGTGAATAGGTCTTATGAGATCTGGTGGTTTTTAAAATGGGAGTTTCCCTGCACAAGCTCTCTCTTTGCCTGTTGCCATTCATGTAAGATGACTTGCTCCTCCTTGCCTTCTGCCATGATTGTGAGGCCTCCCCCAGTCATATGGAACTGTAATTCCAATAAACCTCTTTCTTTTGTAAATTGCCTAGTCTCAGGTATGTCTTTATCAGCAGCATGAAAATGGACTAATACAGCCAGCGATAGATAACTGAAACACTTGCCTATCATCTGGGTCACTGCCTAGAATGTGAGCTCCCAGAGGCAGGGACTTCCAGGGTCTTGATCACCTTACATCTTTGATGGATACTTTTATGTGTCGTCTTGGCCAGACCACAGGTCAGATGTTATTCAGAGTGTTTCTATAAGAGTGTTTTTGAGTGAATTAATATTTAAATGGTAGGCTCTGAGTAAAGCAGATTGCTCTCTATAATGTGGGTGGACCTCATCCAACCAGTTGAAAATTTGAACAGAACCAAAAGACCAGCCTCCCCCGAGCAACATAATTTTCCAGTAGACTGCATTTGGTCTTCATCTGCAGCATCAACTCTTCCTGATACTATAGTACACAAGCCTGTGGACTTGAACTAGTTCTCCAGCCTGTCAGCCCACCCTGCAGATCTTGGACTTGCCAGCCTCCATAATTATGTAAGGCAATTCCTTATTTTACACACACACTCCCTCTCTGTCTCACACACACTCACACTCCACATATATACATACTATTGGTTGTGTTTCTCTGGAGAACCTTCACTGATATAGTATCCATAGTCCCTAAAATGGTGGTTCTCAATTGCATCCTCATATTTGAGGTGGTTTTCATTGTTAGTTGTCACAACTTGGGGAGCCTACTGACATCTAGTGTGCAGTGATGCTGAATATCCTAGTGTGCAGTACAGCCCCCACAACAAATAATTATCTGACTAAAAGTTTCAAAAGGGCTACCTGGTCTACCTCAAGCACATTTTTTTTTTTCTCACTTTAAGAGCATCCTAAAAACCATAATACAGTAAATCCACTGAAGGTAACTATGCAAAGTCATCTACCTAATGAGAGAGCTAAGGTGAAATAAAAAGCCAGCCCTTCCCAGAAATCACTGGGGAGGATTTCAGGGAGAAAGGGCTAAGACCCTACCTTTTTTTTTACAAGCAACCTGAGGTCAAGTGAGCACAAGTCAAGTAACATTAATGGGACATTGAGGTCACTCTTCATTTGTGTCTACCACACACCCTGTGCCCAAGCCCATCGCCGGCCTGACTTGGATTATCAGTTCTACATGGTTACAGGAAGCCAGGCTAATTGGTTCACTGGTGACATTTCCCAGTAGCCAGTGTTGAAACAGTTAAAGCTTTGCCCTCAAACAAGAAATACAGCCACTCTCTGTGGTTATAAAAGAACAGCTCCCCCTGTTGGTGCAATGCAGGCTATATTCATCTTTTCAAATGAAAAAATAACTAACATATTTGACTGGATCACAATTTAGAAACATTCAATGGGCTCCTGAAGGTCTAAAAAGAGAAAGACGTGACCAATAACAGCAAAGTTAACCAGGATCCATAAAAATATGTTTCTTTAGATTATGAGTGTTCATAATCATTTTTCATTTGTATATCATGAACATTAGGTTATTGAGAGAGAGCAGATATCACTATTCTTGTTATTTTTTTAATAGATAAGAAAATTGGAGCTCAGAAATGTTAAGAAAATTGCCAGAAATTAGCAGCACCAGGAAGAGAATTTATGTGCATAAGTCACTGTCCAGTTAAGAAAATAGAAGCCACTATAGACATTTAGCTGCTACTGCTGGTCTGTGGGACCAGAAGGACACAACTCTGTTGATGCAGCTGAAAACTGGCACTGAGACTTCTAGAGCATGCAGCTGCCCACCATTGCTGAGGGCTGCTCATGCTGCCGAAAGCACTGCCTAAGGAAGAAAAAAAGAAAAACAAAGATTTCTACCCTTCTCCAGTCTTCCTGTGAGCAAATTCTTTCTGGAAGACAGCTGGCAAGGGAATTAGTGAAATGTAGTTTGTTGGCTTCCAGTCCCCTATGACACCAGGGGAGGAGAGGAGGTCAGAAGTGGAGCTGAAGCCAGTGGATGAATAACTAGCACATAACATTTTCACTCAAGGTTCTTTTCACTCTGTCTCATTCTCTCCTGTGTTCATCAGGGTATGCTAAATTGCTACTCTAGAAAGACCCAAAATTTAACACTTCAACACAGAAGTGAATTTCTTATTCACATGACTGTGAAAAACATGAGTCATTCACCCCACCCCATCCCTAGGGGTCCTGGGTCACTCTCCCCACCCCATCCTTAGGGGTCCTGAGTCACTCTCCCCACCACATCCCTAGGGGTCCTGGGTCACTCTCCCCACCACATCCTTAGGGGTCTTGGGTTACTCTCCCCTCACCCTATTTCTGGGGTCCTGGGTCATTCTCCCCATCTTCATCGTTAGGGGTCCTGGGTCACTCTCCCCACCTTAATCACTAGGGGTCCTGGGTACTCTCCCCACCCCATCCCATAGATTGGGTAGCTTACACACAACAGAAATTTATTTCTCACATTTCTGGAGTCTAGGAAGTCCAAGATCAAGGCACCAGCAGATGTGGGGTCTGATAATGCCTGATTCATGGTTCATAGACGCTGGCTGTCTTCTTGCTGTGTCTTCACATGGTGGGAGGAGCTGAGAAGTTCTCTGGGACCACTTTTAGAAGACACAAATCCTGTTAATGAGAATTATGACCCTATGACTTAATCACCTCCCAAAGGCTCCACCTCCAAATACCATCACATTGGGGATTAGGCTCTTACACAGGAACACTGTGGGGCACAAATGTTCAGTTCATGGTAGTGAGGAATGGTTTGCCTCTGCTGGGATGTATATTCTATCACTGACATTGGTTAGAATTGCTAGTTTCTGGTGATAATAAAGAGCAGAATGACTTCTCATTGGTTTTATCATTGTTTCTTTATTCCTTTTTTCTTTCTTTCTTTCTTTCTTTTTTTTTTTTTTTTTTTTTTGAGACAGGGTCTGGCTCTGTCACCCAGGCTGGAGTGCAGTGGCATGATCTCAGCTCACTGCAACATCTGCCTCCCCAGCTCAAGCCATCCTGCCACCTCAGTCTCCTGAATAGCTGGGACAGCAAGCATGTGCCACTATACCAGGCTTATTTTTGTATTTTTTGGTGGAGACATGGTTTTGCCATTTTTCTCAGGGTGGTCTTGAATTCCTGGGCTGAAGCAATCCTTCCGCCTCAGGCTCCCAAAATGTTAGGTTTACAGGTGTGAGCCACAATGTACAGCCTGCTTCATTATTCTTATTGACTATACCAGGGATTAAAGTGCTCCCATGCACCCCCTCACCTTTGTGTGTGACTGGTAAAAAAGATTCTTATATAAGAAGGAAAGTTTTACTAAGTCACTTTTAAGTTCCCTTTTAAGTTTGAAATAATGTAACATTTTGAAACAAATACCCAGGGTTGCTGAAGCTATCCTGCACACATAGATAATACATATTAGGCTTTCTTGCTGAAGCTGGGGATGATTTATATTTAACCAAACACCTCTTATCACAGCAAATCAACATGCCTTCAGATAGAGCAGTGTTTATATGTTATTCCAATAATGTTAAGAGAACACGTGTGGTTTAAGAAGAGTGCTGTGTTTTGCATGTCTCCTAATTTCCTAGAACTTCACTCTGGCTTTCTTAACAGGTAATGCAAACAGATTAAATAATATTATGCTCCCTTCTGGAAAGCCTTTACTTCAGCACTTACTTTACCATTTTTAGATGCAGTGTCTTAAAAATATGCAAACATGTGCACTTGCGGGTGAGTGTGGCAGATGCTGTTTGCACTGGTGAAGCAAGGCACCATCTGCATGGAAAGGTCATGCTTAATTGTGTCAGCACTGATTTCTGAGTAATGAAAGTCTGGACAAAAATGAAACTTCAAACACACCAGCTTTTGCATTTAAGTCTGCAAAAGTAGCTGCTAACTCAACCAAATGAAATTAAATAAGGTTACTTTTGGATACTGTGGGCCTTATCCAAATATTTTTTGTCTTCTTGGCCACACTTCATCTGAAACGATTGCTGTGTTAACTAATGGGAGCTAATGGCAAACAACAAAGATTATTTGACCAACTGGCCAGCTGAGATATCTCCCAGATTCTTAGCTTCCAGGAAGCACCAGGGTAGATTCAGCTTTTGAAAATGGGTAAAACTTGAAATCGTTCATGATAATGTGCGTGAAGTGAGCATCTCAGCCAAAATGTCGGAATGTTTGGTCTACCTTGGGGTAGGACTTAAGAGATGAATAAGAGGAGAGGGCTCTTAGAGCTTTTCATGGAGAGCGTCTTCGATGGAAACGACTTCAGTTCCCCTATTTAACAGGTTGAGCAAGTGGGGTTGGAAACTATTAAGATACTTGCCTGAGATTTCACCCCTGGTTATAGGGGATCTGGCACTTCTGACTGAGCCCAATTCTTTCCTTACTGAGTCCAGTAATACAGCTAACTTTAGTGTTTTCTTTTAAATCACAAAATGTTTTCCAGGCCAGCATTAAATTAATAGAAAACTAGAACCTCAGATACCTGCTGTTTGTCTATTTGAAGCCTGGATAAAACAAACTCCGCGGGAGTAAAAACTGTGGCTTACAGGTCCTCACACGACCTACTTTGAAACCCCATCAAAATAAATATTTCTTAAAATAGCCCTGGAAGCAATGAGAATGGACATTATAGAACATACAACCTTACTCTAGCGCTCCCCTCGCCATCCCCCACCCCCGGTGTACTTAATTTGTGGATTCGCCCTGCCCTGCCGTTGTGCTTCCTACACCTCTTCCCCTCCACTTACACAGACAGGACCTCGGTGATGAGGATATGCTACCACTAGGTGGCAGTAATACCGCGTGGTGGGCTCGGGGGAGCTGTTTTATCTGAAGTCAAGATTAGACCCATTCATTGCTTTTTTCTTCCTCTCTGTGAAAGTATAGTTCTTTATTAAAGTAGCTGAATTCAGGTGATACGACCCAACACCACATTTAGAGAAGATACCTTAAACGTCAGACTATTAAACTACTAAATGATCCAGGTATAATTTATTACCTGTCTGACCAAGTTTTAAATGGTTCAATTCTTAGTTCTGCTCTCTTTTCCCTTTAAAGCTTTGAAACCTTTACTGAAATAATTTAAATGAGTAGGAAGTGATTGAAATCTAAAATTTCAATTTTATACCTAGAAATGATTTTCATGCCTGCAATTGCAATATATTTTAAGCACTTACTTATTCCTCAGCTCATTTGGTAAATATAAATCTTTAAAGCATTTCAATTTCTCTTTAAAATAAGGAATGTAGGTGACTCTAAACTGCTAACGTAGAGTGCTGTCACAGTAACAGTGACTGGAAATAGTGAAAATTCTTCAGGGTTCTCAGTGTTACAGTGAAGGCAGCTTGGGAACAGCTCCCCGATTACAGAGACAATGACTCAGCCAAAGCGACAACTTTGAAGAAGATTTTGTCACTATTCATGGCTGGCCCATGGGCCTGAGTTTTCTCTGTTAATCATATTAATATGAGATCTTTGGTATTTTAAATATTTTAAGGGTGGTAAAGAGAAGTTTCTCTTAACATGCAAATGCTTTTGTTTTGTCTATTTAAAGAAGATATTATAGAGATGATTTGTTTTGAGATGGGGGTCTCGCTGTGTTGTCCATGCTGGTGTTGAACTCCTGGCCTCAAGTGATCCTCCTGCCTCAGTCTCTCAAAGTGCTGGGATTACAGGTATCAGTCAATGTGCCCAGACACAAAGTGAATTTTATCCAGAAGGTTAGGTGGGGGATGGAAGCAGGAGGAAGAACAGAATTATGAGGAACTATGAGTGGTTAAACAAAAATGTGAAGAGAGTAGGAAAACTACAAAAAAGGGTACTGACAGGATGGTGTAATAGGTGACTGAACCAGTAATATGCCTGAAGCAAAAAGGATAAACCTGGCCCTGAAGGGGGTCACATCAGAGCAAAAAATGAAGGCTTCAGAAGAGCCTGGAGGGTGGGGAGCATGGAGGTGACACACCGGAAGCTGAAAGCCAAGGGCTCCAGCAGGGTTTCTCCCAGGAGAGGCTGTGTACCACCAGCCTCAAAATCCCCATGGCACAGGGCCCTAGGGCCTGCATCTTGGACAGTTGCCCCGGGTGATTCTGATGTCCAGCAAAGGTTGAAGAGCACCCAAGTCTGTGGAAGAGCCTGCAGACCAAAAGTAATGTGGTGATGGGACTGTGGGCTCCTGGGGCAATGATAGGTACTAAAAGCCTATGCCAAGAAAAGATGGTACCTCATGACCTGACAAGCTATCATGTTTGTGTCAGTCAACACCCGTCACAAAAGAAGCCTGTCATTCCTTGGACCATCTGTGTGTCCTCACAGGCAATGGGCTATGTAAGGAGAGAAAGAAGGACTTCCAAAAACAAGAAAGGTTGAGGTCTTTTAGGGCTTGGAGGTGTCAACTAAGTAACCTCAAGCTCTTATCTAGTATCTCTTGACTGCAGCTCAGCTGAGACTCAGCTATGCTGGCATCAGGATTTGGTGGCTCCTTGTGGAGATCCTCCAAGTGCTCTCAGCAGACAAGGCCTTCTTAGGGGAATAGGTCGCTCAATGACACTGATGATCCAGATGTCCAGAGGTCCCATGGTGGGGGACTTAACTTGATCTAGGCTTAGGCTTCAGACACATACAAACCAGTCTGATAGACAAGGACAGATGGGAAAGGGATGGAGCTGGACTTCTGGGAGTAAAAAAGGGAGTCCCTGGGAGGAAGAATTCTTATAGGTGAGGATTCATGGCTTCAGAACCAGGGGCAGACAGGTCTCAGTGGTTGTTCTTGGCCTTAACCTAATCTTGCCTACTCTCTAGCAAGATTTTGTGTCTTGGAAGGAAAGGGCATGGTGATGCTCAGTAGTGTTATTGCTTCCTAAGTGATCTAAGTCACCTCAGCCTATTGGGTTGAGGGGATCCAAGTCCCCTAACCCTTTCCTTTAATTAATGAAAAGAATAACCCTTCCAGGCTTCCCTATCTCACATGCTGTGGCCAATCCAGTGATCTGATAATCCAGTGAGATTTTCATGAATTCTGGGGGCTTACAATATCATAGTTTCTCTTCCTCTTACTTCCTGCTCCGACTGACATCTAAGCCACTGAGCCAGTCAGCCAGCGCACCTTCTGAGGTTGTTCTCTTCTCTCTGCACCACCTGACCAAACAGTAGACATGGTGCATCTAAGTGCAGCTGTCTTGTCAAACAGTCAAGGATAGCAGACTTGACTAAAGTTTTGCTTAGGGAAATGAAGGAAAGTTTGCATTATAACACAGCTTAACATTAAGTAGCAGACATAGCCAAGCATGGTGGCTTATGCCTGTAATCCTAGCACTTTGGGAGGCCAAGGTGGAAGGATTGCTTGAGGCAAACAGTTCAAGACCAGCCTGAGCAAAATAGCAAAGGCAGCCCGTCTCTAGAAAAAGCTTTAAAATATTAGCCAGGTATGGTGGCACATGCCTATAGTTCCTGCTGCTCAGAGGCTGAGGCAGTAGGATCATGTTAGCCAAGGAGTTTGAGGCTGCAGTGAGCTATGGTTGCACCATTGCACTCCAGCCTGAATGACAGAGCAAGATGCTGTCTCTAAAAAATCTAAAAATAAATAAATAAATGGCAGACTCTGAGTTGAATTTCTTCAATTCCGCCACAGAGCACTTACTACTTGGTGACCAGCTTTGCCTTCTGGCCACTACTTCCCACCATCTGCACCTTTTCTTCTCTCAAATTTCTCACTCCCTAGCCTCCTGTCCAGCATAGAGATGGTCATTTGAAGAGAAATGCTGTCACCTGAAAGGGAGGTGAGCACTGGAGACTATTAAGCAGATGGCAAAGAACTCTAGGTGACATCAGTTTGCCATGCAGTTGCCCTGGGTCATGCAGGTCGGGGATGTGTCCCCTCACTATTTGGATGGTTGGAGACTGATGCAGCAGCATTAAAGCCTCAGAGACCTGAAGCAGAGGCTGCCCCAAGAACAGAGCAACAGCTAGAGCAGCAGGTGAACAGGGCTGCAGGCAGAGGCTGACTATGTGTGAAAGACCCCCCCTCTTTTTCCTGGGGACTTTTAGACAGATACAAGAATGGGAAGGACTGAGACCCGGCCACCAGCAGGTGGAGGGTATTAATCCAGCAACTGTAGGAACAAATAATGTATTTGCCTAGGACTGACAAGCTGATGGGCCTTGGGGAATATCCACCAAGATACAGAATAGGATGCAGTGCCTTGCTTGCCTTGCCTTGCCTTTTTGAGATAGGGTCTCAGTGTAGTGGCACATTCACAGCTCACTGTAGCCTCAACCTCCCAGGATCAAGCATCCTCCCACCTCAGACTCTTGATTGGCTGGGACTACAGGTGCGTACCACCATACCTAGCTAATTGTTTAATCAAATTAAATAATAAAAATTTTTGTAAAGACAAGGTCTCGCTATGTTGCCCAGGTTAGTCTTGAACTGCTGGATTCAAGCACTCCTCCTGCCTCAGCTTCCCAAAGTGCTGGGAATGTAGGCATGAGCCACTGCACCTGGCCCGCTGCAGTTTCTTGTGTTCTCATATCCTCTTTCAATACCCAGAAAAGGTAAATCATCTTCCCAACATGCAAACCAAAAAATAAATATTATAAATCTACTCTAAGCTGTGGTCAGTGCTTCTTAAACTTTAGTGTGCATATACATCATCTGGGGATGTGGTTAAAACAGATTCTGATTCAATAGGTCTGAGATGGACCTCAGGCCTGCGTCACTGACAAAAGCATCGACGTGATGTTGATTCTGCTTGGGCCACTTTGAGAAGCAAGGGTGTGAGAGCACCCCTGATGTGCTCCTTGCCCTCCCCCTCCCCACCTATATTTACAAACAATGACAAAAAATAGGCACTGAAGGACAAAAGGTAATTCATAATCTACAAGGATGATAATTTATGGTAGAGGCCAGGCTCTACAGTGAAATGGGAGTGGTGGGATGGGAGAGGAGAAGCAATCCTGAGGCTCCTTCATGGCTCTCTTAATGAGAACATTCATTTTATCTTCATTGGACTAGCCCAGTAACAAAATGTGCAAATAAATCCTCTACTGTACAGCTTTTCCTTCTGAGGGGCTTGACAGTTTGCTGTCTCCTGATTGCAGTTTCCTGACCCATCGGTAACACTTTTCTTAAAAGGTGGCTCAGTATGATGTTAGTGGGGATTTTTAGATTCCAAACTTGACATTTTAATTATAGAATAAAAGACTTGGACCATTTTCAGAGAACAAGATAGGGGGATTATTTTGAGGGTCACTTTGGTGTCCCTAAATCAACTTGGAGAGACAGCTAACTTCTAACAGCCCTACACTCACCTTGCTTTAATCAGATCTTCTCCTAAGCACTCAATAAAATCTAACAATGTACTGGGGTGAGTCTTTGTCCTGGGGTTATTTGAGCATTAGCTGTGGCAGCTGCATCCAGCTCCAAGTGACATGTATGATCAATTCTTGCCAACATGAAGGCCACCCATCCAGCTCTTCCTTTATACAGCCCTTTGCAGAACCGCTCCCCAAAGGGTTATAATTAGAATTGTAAAAGCACATAAACAAAATACAAGCCACATGAGCCTGCCTGCCCAGCTTCGGGAAATTTGAAAGTGTCAGAGAAAAATCTTCATTTAAAAGATTTTAGGACAAAAATACAAAGGAGTAGAATTGGATTGAAACAGAAAGGCCAAACAAAAATAGAGCAAACTGGTGGCAAAAAAGCTATTTGTTTATTGAGGATTATGTTTAAAGGTAGGAATTTAGCTGGAGGGAGTGAATTGAAGCCTGGGGAGCTAACTGTCTGTTTCCTGTAACCTCCTTTAACTTGTGACTGGAAAAGCTCATTTGAGGATTTTGATGAGCTGAAAAACTCAGCTTGTAGGGTGTGTCTTTGGAGAAATCCCTTAGTAGTAAATGTTTGTATATAAATCTGACAGTTCATTGACTAAGAGCTCACTGAACACTAGTCAGTTGCTAGATTTGGGAAGCAGGTGGAGTTCAGCTACTCCACCTCAAAAGAGGCTACTGTGGGATATTGATTGTTTTCAGTTAAAGGCGTTTGAAAAACAGCAGATGCCAGAAGGGCACTCTGATCTCTGATCTTCCTTTTTCTTCCTGAAAGCAGGAAATAAAACTCCCAAGTGAAAGGTACCCTCCTTGTACCAGGAAACAGAAAGATATTCTTATCACCAGAGA
The DNA here is from genome assembly GCF_002776525.5 of Piliocolobus tephrosceles. Lineage (NCBI taxonomy): Eukaryota > Metazoa > Chordata > Mammalia > Primates > Cercopithecidae > Piliocolobus > Piliocolobus tephrosceles. Next base: position 79,510,070 of record NC_045436.1, on the reverse strand, counting down.
CAGGGAGTTGGGGCCAAGAGAAATCTGTGCAAACAAATACTGTTAAAGGAACCCTAATCTTCCTTGATGCTTTTCCACAGTTAACTGCCTGAGCTCAAGCCCCTTTGTTTTGCCGCATTTCCTTAATTTGCTGCTCTTTGTCAAGCCTAGTAGATAAACCTTTGGTTCTAACTGCTTCTTTGGGTCTTCAGATTTTTTGGTAAAGGCGTCCATATATATGTAAAAACCTATTGCAATTCTTATGCTTTTCTCTTTTTAATCTGTTTTATGTCAGTTCCAGCTGGAGATGCTGGAAGCTTGGAGGAAAATTTTCCTTTCCCTACACAGGAGATGAGAGAGGTGCATATATGACCTCTGCTTTGAGGAAAGGAAAAAATGCACAGGAAAATATGGAACACTGTTTATAGTGAACACATGAACAAAGAGCCAGTTCATTATAGCTGGGGTCCCATAGTGGAATGCCACCTCAATTCACTCACCTTCTAGTGAAGAAGAACATTCATTTGACATTAAATTAGGAGTCAAACAAAAATTGGGGGACTTTTGAAATGCCAATTAAGAATAGAGTCTTCCCTCTGTTTCTGATAGTCATAAGTTGTTCTCTATGAGTTATACCACAAAATCACTGTCATTTATAAAACTAATGCTAGCCTGTAACTAATACCCTGTACTAAACTATGTTTTACCAAAGTGTTTCAGATGCAGTAACAGTAACTGCTATTATGTAAACTGTTCACAATGATTATTTAGATGCTAAAATTCCTTACAGGTATACTGGGAGGGGCTCCTGTGCCACACCGTTAGTTAACCCCTTTGAACCATTCCCTCATCTAGTTATCATAGACTCTTGTGAGGAGGGCTCAGTATCATTATCTCTGAGGTAGAAACAAATAACCTGAGACTGATACACAGAAGTGGTAGTGAGGAGGGAAATTCTGATTCAAACTTGGGTCTATCTGGCTCATAACCTTTGCTCACTCCCACCTGCTTGCCCACCCGTGATTCCCCAAGGAGGTCAGGAGCTCCCTGGGGATTGGAGAAGGACCTTGCTGGCCCACATGCTGGAATCACTTCCCCCTGACTGGAACTGGCGCCTCCAGGCTGCAAGAAGGAAACTGTGATGTTGAGATAGACACAGTAGCCTCATCCCTCATTCCTGGGGGGAAGAGGGATCATAGAACGTCAAGTGCATTTCTCAGGTTTTAATTAAACAAAGCAAATACTGTAAAAGAAAAATCAAATAGGTGTCCTTAAGAAGTTTATTAAAAAATAAAGAAAATCTATTTTTTAATCCAAAAATAAAATTCTAAGACCCCAACCAACCAACTGATGGATCTCTCCCTCAGGCAAGGGCATTCCAAAGTTAACTTGAAAAACTAGTTCAGGCCATGTGGGAGTGGGGGTTGGACATGCCTCATTATAACCTGCACCTGTTGGAATTCAGGTACAGCTGACCAGCATTAACATTAAAACAGAGACCTTAAGACTGAGAGAACAGACTCTTCAAGTTCAACAAGAAACATTTACAATCTGCTCTCTCTGAAGCCTGCTACCTGGAAGCTTCATTAGTATAAGGACCTTGTTCTCCACAGTTCCTTATCTTGACCCAGACATTCCTTTCTATCGACTCCAGGTTTTTAGAAAATAAATCTTTCAACCAACTGCCAAACAGATTATGACTTGGAAGCCCCCTGGCTGCCCCCATTGTTCCAGACAGAATCAATGTACATCTTACATGTATTGATTGAGGTCTTGTCTCCCTAAAATGTATAAAACAAAGTTATAGCCAAACCACCTTGTCACATGTTCTCAGGATCTCCTGGAGCTGTGTCACAGGTCATTAGTCACTCATATTTGGCTCAGAATAAATTTCTTCAAATATTTTACAGGGTTTGACTCTTTTCATCCACAATTTTCAAAAGCACTTTGCAGCAACTCATGGAATGTACCTCTGATTTCCTAAGAATAACTACCTCTTCCTCCTCCTCACCACTACCTCTTTTCATCCTGAATTTTAAAATGATAATACGATCAACACTTGGAGTTAGACTCATTAAAGGTTTATTTTTAGGAGAGGTTTACGAGAACTATGTGACCCACCTGTGGCAATTAAGGATCCTAGAGTGCTGTTGTGTGAGCCCTGGGAACTGGCACCCTGAGCCTTGGCTGTCTTCCAGATTGGGCTACTATATTTAGCCTCACTAAAGTTCTCCCCTGAAGTTGAACTCATGGCCACATTTTCATTTCCTGAGTTTTTATGTGGGGTCACCCATTTCTTGAGGGGCCCTACCTTCTGAACCTAGCTCTGTCATTGTTCTGTCAAAGATTTGCAGAGGGCAAGTCATTCAATTCCTGGGACTCACCCTGACCATCTAGAAGAATGGAATGATTCATGGACAACTGCCATGAAAAATAGCTAATTACTGGAAATGATTGTGGAAATCTAGAATACTATGTATGTCTTCTAGCCTCAGGAGGAGGGGAGCAACATGTGCAGATGGTATTTTTCCACCAAGTGTGGGCCTTGGAGGAGCTGTCAGATGTAGACAAGGTTCAGCAGAAGAGGTCATGGTTTGGGAATGAGCCAGACAGGGCCTGGGGCAGAGAGGACTTAATTTGAGACAGTGTTCAAGGATCTGAGAAAGGGTCTGTTCTTTCCACTCCTCTCTAGTGCGACACTGACCCTGCCTCATGGGTACGTGCAACCATGGGAGGGTATAATTACCTAAAATCATTCAAATTAGTGATTAGAAGGTGAGTATTGGATTTTTACAAAGAATGCTGTTGTTGGGTTCCCGTTTCTTGGAAAGTTTGTATCTTCTGAGTGTTTGGTTTTAGGACAAGACACATAAGTCGGTCTCAGTCTTGTGAAAATACCACCTTTGTTACATATTTGCTCATTTATATTTTATGGTTGTAAAAGAAACAACCATAAAAATTGATGTCAGCTTTGTGGAAACTACCTAAAACTCTAAGAAAGTAGTGAATTTTCTAAGTGTATTTTTCTTTTCAGATGACTTTTTCATCTTCCTCAAACTATGAGATGATGAAATAGCACAGGAATCAAGAACTCTTTTTTGGATAAAGTTCATCTCCAAAATGTCAAAGTTATGCAAGTTTTCTGCCGTAAGTAGGGGAAAGTATCAAACACACACATACACACACACACACACACACACACACACACATGCTTATACAAACCCACAATTGCTCAGGAATCATAGGCTGTGCATACTCCTTTGCAGGTAAGTGATTTGTTTTTCTAAGACCAGCCGAGCGCGAGCACAAAAGAACCAGCGGGTAGGCAAGTGTAAGAGCAAAACTGCAAGTTTATTTTTGGTAACCTAAGGTGTGGGGGAGAAGTCTGTCCGCCTCCCGCGAAGGAGGCCGGCAGAGTCCCCCGTGGGGCTCTCCGACGGAGTTCCCACAGTCCCGACATCCCGACTGTGAGAAGGCCGCCTGGCTCACTGGCTGAGAGCGGCTTTTCTAGGGGTGGGAGGGCAATAGGCGGGGCATGGGCGTGTCCCGGGCGTTCCGCAGGTGCGACCAGGTAAATCTTGGTCTCTTCGGATTGACGTCACCTGGCGCATGCCCAGTTGATCTGCACCGTCCCTAGTGCTGGCTGCATTTTCGCACGGGAAGAGTTGGTGGTGAAGAAGAACCCGGAAGTGCACCATCTTGCCTCCGTTCGTCCAAACAGTAAGGAGTACCATTATAAAATGTCACTTGGTTCAACACACTGCCAAAATATAACTATGAAACTATCAAAATTCCACATCTGGGGTATCAAAACTGCTTTATACGTTCATTTTTCTCTTTCAAAGATGGTTTATTAAAGTGTTTTGGAAGCAATAAAAGCTATTACCTAATTTGTTTAAGGTGATTAGATGATATGCAAGAGCACTTAAAGGTATTAATCCCTACAATCTGAGTCTTTAAAAATTTCAACCCATAAATACTTAATGATTGTTCTGGAAATACATGAGGGCATTAGCTTTACTTTAAAAGGTATTTAAAACTCTTCACCACATTTTTCCATTTAGCTGTTTGCTTCCAGCTACCCTTGGGCAAGTTGTTTGGTCAGAGGGCTGGCTGTGCCTTTGCTCCTAAGGCAGATCTTACAGGCTGCCCATTGCGGAGGTGTGCCAACTGTTTGAAGCTCCCCAAGGTCACAGGTGAAGCCTTGCCTCCTTAGAATCTTTGGGATAAAGGATATTTTTAAGATTGGATATAGGTAAGGCATAGCTCGTTATAATACACCAAAGGCAATTGCTTATATAAATAAGGACCTTAGTAGCTGAAATTAATATAAGCAAACTTCATTTTGTGCCATCAGGTCAAAGCATGCCTGGTCTCCCCCTAACAAGGCAAAAGATTGTGGACATTATAGCTGTGTTATAAGACTTCACATAACATTTGGCTCAATAAGCTGCTGAAATTTTCCAGAAAAAAATTGATATCTGAGAATATTTTCTATCGTCCTATCTCCAATTTGGAAGATTCACCAGAATCAGAATAGTCTTAGGTCTCTCCAGTGGTTAATTTTCTAAACAAATGAATGACCCAAAACTTAATGTTTGCAAGTCTCTGAAACACAGTCATAACTTCTGTCAAGCGCTATGAGTGAACATCAGCTGAGCATTTCTAATTATTATTGGGTGGCCTCTATATGGATGACCATGATGCAGTTTAAGATCCAATGTGTCCTCCAATGTTTTCTTCTAGGAATGGTTCCTACTTGTTTCCTCTTCCTCATCTGAAAGTATCTCTAACCTCCCAGTTACTGGATCAGAAGTCAGATTCTTTACTGATCTTCATCTACTAATAGTTAATTCTGGTCTGGGCAGATTCAGAAGGTCTGCAAGTATAAATTTCTTTATTTGTGAATGGAAATAGGTTGCAGGCCTATTCCATAGGATGGGATGCAGATGAAAAGTGTTGTGGAGCATGGCATACAAACACCAACTCAAACTAGAAAGTTGGAGCCATCCTCTGCTCCTTTCTGTACCTTGGCTGACAGATTGCATCTGCCTCTTTTTGGTCACTCTTGCTGTTTCTGGATGAGGTCAGGCCTCTATCATCTTGCTCTAGGAATATGGTGTCTGGTTTCAACTGGTCTTTTAAAAAAATCTCCATTTCATCATTCACATTCTTGATAGCAAACTAATGCTCACATACGATTATACTACAGTCTCCTGCTCAAAACTTTGAATGACTCCCTATTACACATAGAAAAAAAATTGTATTTCCTTTGTTTGGCTTTTACTTTCCTTACCATCTAGCTTTAAACTACATTTTAAACATCTTTTTGTTCATTATATCCTCCGCTCTAGGTACATAAGTCTCCTCCTTATTTTTCAAATACAATTCATGCATTCGTATACTATTTATTTATTTATTTATTTATTTATTTATTTATTTATTTTTAGATGGAGTCTTGCCCTATCACCCAGGCTGGAGTGCAGTGGCATGATCTGGACTCACTGCAACTTTTGGTCTCAGGTTCAAGTAACTCTCTTGCCTCAGCCTCCTGAATAGCTGGGACTACATGTGTGCACCACCATGCCTGGCTAATTTTTGTATTTTTAGAAGAGATGGAGTTTTGCCATGCTGGCCAGACTGGTCTCCAACTCCTGACCTCAAGTGATCCACCCACCTCAGCCTCCCAAAGTGCTGGGATTACAGGTATGATCCACTGTGCCTGCCCAGTATATTCTTGTGCCTCCATTTATTTATTGCCTTCTGTTGTCTTAGAACGTTTCTCTTCCCAGCCAATCCAGAAGAATATTGCCAAAAGATATCCATGAGGAATCATTCTAGAAACCTCTCAAAGTTAATCCTTCCAGCCCATCTCCCTTAGCATATTCTGTATCTCTTACAGCCTTAGCCTTACTCTGCCCTATGTAGCTTATACTTCTTGTATGTAGCCACCAGAGATTTTATACTCTTTGAGGGCATCAATTGCCTCATTCTTCTTTGTTTTCCTTCTTCTCTCAAACTTTTGGCAGAGAGCCTCTCCCAGAGTGACTGCTCACTAGACATGTTTTGACAAATTGAAAAAAGAAATTGCAAAGAAATAGTAAGTTGTACCTTTGCTTAACTTACTAAGAATTAAGTTGGAGATAAGAGAGACCCAACAATGTGCCAGAAGTCACCAGAACTTCGGACAAATGACCTGGAGTCACTTTTGACAGGTTCTAAGCTCAACAGTATTATACCATTACAGCTTTGTGATCCTTTTGAGACAAAATGTCAGGCTCAGATGTGGCCATTGACTGTGGCAGTTAATTAAGTACAGGTGTCCTCAAAAGCCATCTGTAAGGAAGGTGCTCCTGGGCTTGCTGCACGCTCACTAATCCCTAGGGCTGTGGAGGAGCGCAATGTCATTTTAATTTAGTTTGACTAGCAGCAGCTTTGTTTAGACACCTGCTCTTCTTCAGTAACCAAAGGTAACTGATATCTGTGTGCTTGTACGTGCCCAGACAGGCTTCCAGTCAACTAAAATTATCCTTCTTGAGGGATCTATTTGAATCTGACATTTGTTCATTTATTTTCTTCAAAATATAGTAGAGAAACCAAGAGATTGTTCATTACTATTTCAGTGGTAGACTTCCACATATTTTCTCAAGTTTCAGGTTTAGGGTACTTTTAGATCCCTATGAGGGCCAGGCAACCATGCATTTTGGAGGAAAGGAGGAAAAGGCTGAAGGCTGGAGAATTTTGTCCTCTAAACAGAATTCCTCAGGAAAATGTCCTTGCTTTTGCCTATACCGTTCCTATTGATTGCAGTGCTCTCCCTCCTACCCTATCCTTCCTAATCCTGTTCATACTTTAATTTAACTTAAGACCCTATGCTCTTTTCATGAGGTCTTGCTGATTCATGCAGATCACATTATCTGTCCTTTTTCTGAGCTACTCTGAACCACTCATCAGTATCACTCAAATTGCATTTTTTTCCTCTCACTGTTAATTGGATTTTCATGACCAGAAGGCAATTATTTTTGGGCTGGGTAATGCATGTCCTTTGCTACCTATCATGGCATCACTTGGTAAATACTTATTGGTTGACTGGAAGCTATTGAAATAAAATCAAAGAATATAATGTAATTGAAGCTTCAACTACTAGAGCAGTCTCATGATACTCCTGATTCCTAGAAATCATTTGGAAACTAAAAAGCAGACTGAATTGTTGCTTTAAAACATATTTCCTTGAAGACTGAATCTTGCACTAATGGAAGTTTTAATAATTTGTGGGCAGTTACTAACCAAGCATGAATAATATTCATAGAGGCTCAGTGGAAGAGACTTTAGGCATGAACCAGTTTTTTAACCTTGTTAGTAGTATGGAGAGAAGAGAAACAGTCAGAGAAGGCCTCCAAAAAAGACAGGATTAGTTCAGGGGCTTACTGGGGACATATTGAAACAGAATAGGTTGAAAGCAAGATGATACCTCTACAAGTCTGAAAGAGCCACAGCATTACTAGGCTTGGGGCTACCCCTAAAGAAGCTGTGTCTGCAGTGACCAAAGACTCAGATTACAACATCAAAGTTTCTTTGAATACCTGGAAAGCCTTCCCAAGAAGGTTGGATACAAATACAAATAAGTACAAACTGCAACGACTATAATAAATACCCAACTTTTTAATGCCTAGACATCAACAAACATCCACAAGCATCCGGACCATCCAGGAAAACATGACCTCACCAAACAAACTAAATAAGGCACCAGAGACCAATCCTGGAGAGACCAAGATATGTGATATCTTTCAGACAGAGAATTCAAAATAACTGCTTTGAGGAAGCTCAGTAAAATCCAAGAAAACACACAGAGAAGGAATTCAGAATCCTGTGAGATAAATTTAACAAAGATATTGAAATGAAAAGAAACAAGCAGAAAATCTGGAGCTGAAAAGTACAATTGACATAGTGAAGAATAAATCAGAGTCTCTTAACAGCAGAATTGATCAAACAGAAGAATTAGTGAGCTTGAAGATAAGTTATTTGAAAATACAGTCAAGAGTAGACAAAAGAGTTTCGTACCTTCATATAATTTCTTATTGCTCATTAATGTGAAGTTAAAGTGTAGAGTTTTTATTAGTTTTCTCTTTGCTTGTTGGTTTGTTTGTTTATGTTAGTTGTCATCAGTTTAAAATAATGAGTTATAAGGTATTATTTGCAAGCCTCATGGTAACCTCAAATCAAAAAACATACAACAGATACACAAAAAGTAAAAAGCAAGAAATTAAAACATATTACCAGAGAAAATCACCTTCACTAAAAGGAATACAAGAAGGAAGAGAAGACCTCAAAACAACCAGAAACAAATAACAAAATGGCAAGAGTAGTCCTTACTTATCAATGATAACACTGCATGCAAAGAGGTATAGGAAAAGGTGCTCAACATCATTGATCATTCAAGAGATGCAAATCAAAACTACAATGAGATATCATCTTATCCCAGTTAAAATGGCTTTTATCCAAAAGACAGGCAACAACAAATGTTGGCAAAGATATGCAGAAAAGGGAACACTCATACACTGTTTGTGGGAATGTAAATTAGTACAACCACTATGGAGACCAGGTTGGAGTTTCCTCAATAGACTAAAAATACAGCTACCCCTGACCCAGCAATCCCAGTGCTATGTATATACCCAAAAGACAGGAAATCAGTACACCGAAGAGATATCTGCACTAACATGTTTGTTGCAGTACCACTCACAGTCACCAAGATTTGGAAGCAACCTAAGTGTACATCAGCAGATGAATGGATAAAGAAAATGTGGTACATATACACAATGGAGTACTATTCAGCCATCAAAAGAATGAAATCCTGTCATTTGCAACAACACGGATGGAACTGGAGGTCATTAAGTGAAATAAGTGAGGTACAGAAATATAAACCTCACATGTTTGCACTTATTTGTGGAAGCTGAAAAAATTAAAACAACTGAACTCACAGAGATAGAGAGTAGATTTATGGCTATCAGTGGCTGGGAAGTGTAGTGGGAGAGTAGGGGATGTGGGGATGGTTAATGTGTACAAAAATATAGGTAGAAAAATATATAAGATCTAGTATTTGATAGTACAACAGGGTGACTACAGTCAACAGGTTAGAAACAAGATGGAGTTGGTTAGATCAGGTCTCTTTCACTGTCTCAGTTATAATTTTGCAAAGGTGGTTTCACCACATTTGGCTAATTTTTAAATTTTTAGAGACAAAGTCTCCCTGTGATGCCCAGGCTGGTTTCCAACTTCTGGGCTCAAGCGGTCCCTCCTCCTTGGCCTCCCAAAGTGCTGGGATTATAGGCATAAGCAGTAGCTCCTAGCCTGTACATATTTTTAAACTCAAGTTTTCTAATTCATTTTTTGGCAAGTTTAAACTATGGTTTGAAAACCAAAACCAATGATTGAGGCAAGGTTGTGCCACTGTACTCTAGCCTGGGTGACAGAACTAGACCCTATCTCTAAAACAAAAGAAAACACCAAGGGCATAGTTGTCACCATGCAAATTCTATTAAGTAAGGATGTATTTATGGAATATTTGAATTTAATTATTGAAAGAAACCTTGCAAATAGGTATGAGGGCAATTTTGGATTAGCAAAGATATTAGATTGATTTGTATTAGATTTAATTTATCAGGGAAAGGGCTGATATATTAAATGCAATATATTATGATATAGAGCCATTGACAGTTATGAAGAAGAAAGAATTCCTATCTTTTTCACATTGATAAAGGGTTTTAAATAATATATTATATCATAGTTAAATATGGTGTGATAAGTTAACAGCACCAGTAAAAAGAGCATAATTGCTCGACAGGTTCTTCTTGCCGACTGCACAGATGAAAAACAGTTAACTGAGAACCCAGTTCACTAAGACATGGTATTTCAGTAAAGAAAAAGTTGAATTAATGTAAGGCTAGCCATGCAGAAGACAGTTATCACTGAAATCAGTCTCCCTGAAGGCTCAAAGCTTAGGGTTTTTCAATGATAATTTGGCAGGCAGTGGGGTAGAAAATGGGGAGTGTTGATTTGTTGTTGATGAAATTATACGGGTGTGAAAAATGGTCCCCCTGTGCTGAGTTCACCTCTGGGTAGGGGCCACAGGACCAGTTGAGTCATGAGTTGCAGGGCTGGGTGGACAGTTGCAGCTCAGCTGGTTGTCAGAAATGCAAAAGTCTGAAAAAAAAATCTCAAAAACCAATCTTAGGTTCTACAGTAGTAATGTTATCTACAGGAGGAATTGGGGAAATTACGAATCTTGTGATCCCTGGAACAATTGTTGGTTATCATTTCACTGCACATACATTTTAGCAGAATTCAGGCCCCTCTCATAATCTTAACCTTGTGGGCTTTTATTAGTTTTACAAAGGCAATTTAGTTTTGGGAAGAAATATTATCATCCTTGCCTTATGGTTAAACTATAAATTAAATTCCTCCCAAAGTTAGCTTGGTCTATACCCAGGAATGACAAAGGACAGTTTGGAGGTTAGAAGAAAGGTAGAGTCAACTATGTCACATTTCTCTTACGGGTTTCTCTTAATTTTGCAAAGGTGGTATTACTACGAAGCAAGGTTTTACATTACAGTGTAAACTTGTGGAAAGGGAATGATAAAATTAATATCACTGATAGTGGCAGAAGCCAGACAAATTCCTGGACAGACAAGGATGGGTACGGGTTAATTCCAACCTTCAAGCCAAAGAGAGCCTAAAACCCAAAGACTGAGCTGCCAGTTTGTGGTAGAGTCCATGACTGGAGCGTGAACTTTCTCCATGCCTTTTAGCCTATCAAATAGTGCTTTTACCAGGCCTGCTCATGGACCAAGTAGCACAAACTCCCCCATTCTGAGACCATAGAAACTCTGGACTCTGCTGCACGTGGGTCTCCCCATTTTGGGACCCCTCTCACACAGAAGGCTACCTGCTCTTGGGTCCTCTCTCTGCTGAAAGCTTTCCTTCTGTGACTCAATAAAATTATTCTCCGTCTTGCTCACTCTCTGGTGTTCACATACCTCATTCCTCTTGGACGCTGGATAAGAACCTGGAAACTGCTGAACAGCAGATGAGAAAGGAGTTGTAACACTCTAACCCTCCTTCCTGCTCGCCTAGCAATGGGGGAGAAAAAGCGGCTGGGTGCCACACGCCCCCTCTCGCCAAGATGTGGGTGGTGGGACCGAATGAGCTGTGATATGCCCCCATTCACTAAAGCTGCGGGTGGAGGGAATGAATATGAACTGCAACACTTCCTAGGGGCTCAGACCTCAAGACTCCTCAAGTAAAAGCCGTAACACCCCTTTGGGGCTCTGCTGGTTGCTGGCATCTACTAGTTTTCAGACAGCAAATCTCTTCTCCTAAGTGTACCAGTCATATTGGATTAGGATCCTCCCTAAGGCCTTCATTTTAACTTAATCACTACTATAACAACCTGTCTCCCAATATGTCTACCCTCTTTGGTATTGGGGGTTAGGACTTCAACATATACATTTTTGAGGTGGGCATAATGCAGCTCACAACAAAAGGCAGGATGGAAGCAGGAGATGTGGGAAGAGGTCACGTAACGACCTATGCAAGAGATGGTGGAACTTGGACCAGGGTGGTTATGGTGAAGATGGTGATAAGAAGTAGGATTCTGAATCATAGTGAAGATCAGGAAAACAAGATTTGCCAGTAGATTGAAAGTGAGGTATGAGAGGAAGATGAGTCAGGGTGACACCACAGAACTAAAATTCCAGATGGGCTTAACCATGGGAGACATGTGAGGAGATGGAAGTGAAGAGTGAGATAAGTGGAAGCATAGGAAGGTACTTATCTGGATTAGAAGGAGGATAAAGACACTATGCTTTTTAAACTGTAATTACCAGGAGTACTTATTAGTAGTAAATTTCAGGTAGATTAAATAGTTAAAGGGGAAAAGAGCCTATAAAACTGTTAGACACAAAACATAGAAAACTATTTTCACTATTTTGGAGCGGAGAAGTTTGCTAATCAAGAAATAAACCTCAAAGTCATTTACAAATGATTGAAAGCTTCAACCAAAACATGCATATACATTTTTGCATATATCACAAAGCGTATTATAAAAAATACGAAAAGCTAGGTGACAGAGGTGTAAAAAAGGAAAATGATTATTTTCTTTACCACTAGTTTCGTGGCTGAAGACCATAAAACAAAGATAGATCAACAAGAAAAAAGCATACAAACTTATTTAATCCAAGTTTTATGTGACATGGGAGCCTTTGTAAGAAGTGGAAGACCTGAAAAAATGGTTAATTGTATGTATTTTCACGTTAGATTTGATGAAGTGGATAGCTGTGGAGAAATAGGACTGGACAAAGAGTACAATCTAATGATGATAAACTGTGGGAAATTTAGCAAGTCCTATTAGTTCATATTCTTCTCTGTGACCTTTCTTCAGAGATAAGGATGTTCCTTTCCTCTAGGTATAGGGAGGGCACACCTCAGCTGAGAGTCTCATGACCTGCTTCAGGGAAAGGTCAGACAATCCTTCCTAGGTTTTATAGCCTGCTTCAGAGGATAAGGATGGGGGAAGGCCATAGAGACCTTCCTGCTTCTGCTGTTTTTCTAAATGCCAACACACCAAATTTTGAGGTAACATGTCCTGAACCCCATCACCGGGTGGACAGTATTTGCAACCCACTTAATGAGCCAAAGTTTTATAACCAAAATTTACAATCAACCTGACAGAAAAAAATCGGCAAAAAATATGGACAGGTAATTCAAAACCTAGAAAAAAAGGTTAATAGATGTTAACCATAGAAAAGATGCATAATCTAATAGTAATTGGGGGAATGTGAATTTTAAAAATGAGAAATTAATTTTGTATTCATCAGATTGACAAAAAACTTTAAAAAGTGAAATTATATCATTTTAGAAACTCTTGAAAGAAGTGTATATTTAAAAGCCTATGCTGGATAGTAATTTTGTAGTAGCTGCCAAAAATTGTAAATGCATTATCTTCAATCTAGTAATCCTATCCTGAAGTTTCTGTCTTAGATAAATATTCCCACATATAAACAAAGATACATATACATGTGTAGAAAAAGAAAAATTTTTTTCCTCTACCCATCTTAGGTTCATTTGCTGAGGCCTTGTAAATTAGACCAACAAGAGAAAAACAAACAGAAGTTTATGAGCATGTTCATCACACATACATATGGGAGCACTCAGAGTTGAGTAACTCAAAGGTTAGTTGGAACTTGCACTTATATAGCATCTCAATGACAACAATAAATTTTAGAGCCATGAGAAGACAAAAAAAAAAAAAGAAAAGATTCTGAGTTTCTAGTGCAGCAAATTGTGAGAAGGAAAATCTGTAAGAAAACTGATGGACGATAAGGGCTAGTTAATAAAGTTGATGCACTCTTCCAGATGACAAGGGTCTAGAATTGTCTCCACAGTGATTAACTTGTGTCCTTCCTGGTAAAGGGGAAAGGAAGGACACCTTTACAAATTTATGTCCTACTTTTAGGCAAATAGGGGGACAGCAGCGGCTCCTGTTGCCCAGGCTGGAGTGTGGTGGCACGATTTTGGCTCACTGCAACCTCTGCCTCCTGGGTTCAAGCGATTCTCCGGCCTCAGCCTCCTGAGTAGCTGGGATTACAGGCACCCGCCACCACACCCAGCTAATTTTTATATTTTTAGTAGCTTCTTTTCACTTGCCTTCAGCTCAAAATAATCCTAATGCAAAAATAGTATGTTTTGGGATGGCATATTCTACCACCCTACATATACAAATATGTTATTAAAGCACTATTTATAATGGGGCTAAATTGAATAAAACCTACATACACATCACCTATAAATTACTTAAACTATGGTACATGCTCACTATGGAATACTCAGCAGCATTTAAAAAGAACAAGGTAGATGTGTAAATATTGACACAAATATATCAAAACAAAAAGGCAACAATATTCAATATTAAACATGATCCCATTTATGTCCAAAATCCAAGCTACATATTTGCATATGAACATATATATGTATTTATAGAAAATAGCCGGAAGATATGAGCCAATCTTACAACAATTTTTCGTGAAGGGAGTCAGATATTACTTTGGAGACTGAGGAGGAGAAGGAAGAATCATTTGCTTTATGAGTCTTGGTTTTGTTTTGACAATAGGAATGTATTAATTTTATATATATATATTATTTAAGGATTTAAGTCAGGTGATATCTTAATGATGAACAAAGAACATCCAGAAAAACTAACTTCCCAAGAGCAGGAAGCAGACCCATCTGGCCCCGAATGAAAGAGGATCAATAACTACAGTACTGGTAACACTTGCCTAAGAAAACACAGGGTCGTGCCCTGAAGTTTTTTTTTTTTTTTTTTTTTTTAGGCCATGTCTCAGTTATCCAGCTGGAGTGCAGTGGTGTGATTTCAGCTCACTGCAACCTCCACCTCATGGGTTCAAGTGATTCTCTTGCCTCAGCCACCCAAATAGCTGGGACTACAGATGCGTGCCACCATGCCTGGCTAATTTTTGAATTTTTTGTAGAGACAGGGTTTCATCCTGTTGGCGAGGCTGGTCTTGAACTCATGAGCTCAAGCAATCTACTGGCCTTGGACTCTGAAAGTGCTGGGATTATAGGTATGAGCCACCACACCTGGCCTTTCTGAGGCTTTCATTGAAATAAGAAGCAGTGGTGAGTGAACTTCTGATCCAGAAGAGAGATAATTTGAATGTAGCATAATATTGACCTTTGATGGCATATTCGGAGGCATAGGAAGGTCAAGATTAAATGTGCGATGAGATCTTAACAGATCTGGTTCAGACACCAATTCTGTTGACTGTACTTGTTAATTTATCTTCAAAGAACAGGTATTACCAGTATAATAAAAGGTAGTATTAAAAGTTTGAAATACACCATTTCTTTAAAAACTGGTGTAAAAATGAGGACAAGAGATTCCATGAAATTGTGGGAAAAAGAAGAAGAAAATAGGCAAAATGAACAAGACAGAGCATGGGGACGTTTAGAGTAGAGGCCCAAGATTGAAGAACTGAATTAACTGCCATCACTGAAAAATTAAAAAGTGTAATTTAAAAGTCTAACTTTCTGGCTTGTCTTGAAAAATCTGAAGATCTAGAACACAGAACTGGTGTTCCTACGTGGAAATCATACATGGGGACTTAGCCCCTGAACCTCCAGTCAATCTCAACTGCTTTTGGATGCTGAGTTTCTTAACCTTTAGGTTAAGAACTTTTGATGTGAAACACTCTGCATGGATGCAGACTCACAATTATGGACTCCCTGTGGACCTCCTTGTCAGAATAGTGTTTTTAAATGCACAGATTAAAATATAGGGAATCACAAAGGAAACCAACTATGTTGTGATTCAGTTCTGCCCTTGTGCCCCTTGGGTGTTGAGGCCTAGGATCAGTTGCCATTTCCATTGAGCTCCATCACTCTGGGTTTTGTTTTTCAATTTTTGTTAAGTTCCAGGGTACATGTGCGAGATGTGCAGGTTTGTTACATAGGTAAACATGTGCCATGGTGGTTTGCTGCACCTATCAATCCATCACTTAGTTATTAAGCTCAGCATGCATTACTTTTCCTAGTGCTCTTCCTCCCCCTGAACCCCCCTAAAGGCCCCAGTGTGTGTTGTTCCCTTCCCTGTGTCCATGTGTTCTCATTGTTCAGCTCCCATTTATAAGTGAGAACACATGGTGTTTGGTTTCCTGTTCCTGTGTTAGTTTGCTGAGGATATAGCTTCCAGCTCCATTCATGTCCCTGTAAAAGGCATGGTTTTATTCCTTTTTATGGCTGCATAGTATTCCATGGTGTATATGTGCCACATTTTCTTTATCCAGTTTATCATTTATGGGCATTTGGGTTGATTCCATGTCTTTGCTATTGTGGGTAGTGTTGCAATGAACATATGTGTTCATGTATCTTAATAATAGAATGATTTATATTTTTTGTGTATATACCCAGTAATGGGATGGCTGGGTCAAATGGTATTTCTGGTTCTAGATCTTTGAGGAATCGCCACACCATCTTCCACAGTGGTTGAACTAATTTACATTCCCACCAACAGTGTAAAAGCTTTCCTATTTCTCTCCAACCTCACTAGCTCTTTTTTACTTTTTAATAATTGCCATTCTGACTGACATGAGATAGTATATCATTGTAGGTTTGATTTGCATTTATCTAATGATCAATGATGTTGAGCATTTATTCATGTTTGTTGGCTGCATGAATGTCTTCTTTTCAGATGTTTCTGTACGTGTCCTTTGCCCACTTTTTAATGGGATTGTTTGTGTTTTGCTTATAAATTTGTTTAAGTTCCTTGTAGATCCTGGATATTAGACCTTTGTTAGTGGGATAAATTGCAAAAATTTTCTCCTACTCTCTAGGTTGCTTGTTCACTCTAATGATGGTCTGTTTTGCTGTGCAGAATCTCTTTAGTTTAATTAGATTCCATTTGTCAAGTCTGCTTTTGTTGCAATTGCTTTTGGCAATTTAGTCATGAAATCTTTGCCCATGCCTATGTCCTGAATAGTATTGCCTAGATTTTCTTCTAGGGTTTTTATAGTTTTGGGTTTTACATTTAAGTCTTTAGCCCATCTTGAGTTAATTTTTGTATAAAGTGTAAGGAAGTCATCTAGTTTCAATTTTCTGCATATGGCTAGCCAGTTCTACCAGCACCATTTATTAAATAGGGAATCCTTTTCCCATTGCTTGTTTTTGTTAGGTTTGTCAAAGACCAGATGGCTGTAAATGTGTGGTCTTATTTCTTAGCTCTCTGTCATGTTCCCTTGGTCTTATGGGTCCATTTTTGTACCAGTACCATGCTGTTTTGGTTACTGTAGCCTTGTAGTATAGTTTTTAGTTTGGTAGCATGATGCCTCCAGCTTAGGATTGTCTTGGCTATATGAGCTCCTTTTTAGTTCCATACAAATTTTAAAACAGTTTCTTCTAATTCTGCGAAGAATGCCAATGACAGTTTAATGGCAATAGCATTGAATCTATAAATTACTTCGGGCAGTATGGCCATTTTCACGATATTGATTTTTTCCTATCCATCAGCATGGGATGTTTTTCCATTTGTTTGTGTCCTTTCTGATTTCCTTGAGCAGTGGTTTGTAGTTCTCCTTGAAGATGTCCTTCACTTCCCTTGTTAGCTGTATTCCCAAGTATTTCATGCTCTTTGTACCAGTTGTGAATTGGAGTTCATTCATGAATTGGTTCTCAGCTTGCCTGTTGATGTATAGGGATGCTAGTGATTTTTGTACATTGATTTTGCATCCTGAGACTGCTGAAGTTTCTTATCAGGTTAAGAATCTCTTGGACTGAGATGACGGGGTTTTCTAGATATAGGACCATGCCATTTGCAAACAATTTGACTTCCTCTTTTCCTATTTGAATTCTCTTTATTTCTTCTTCTTGCCTGATTGTCCTAGCCAGAACTTCCAATACTCTATTGAATAGGAGAGGTGAGAGAGGGCATCCTTATTTTGTTCAGGTTTTCGAGGGGAATGCTGCCAGGTTTTGCCCATTCAGTATGATATTGGCTGTGGGGTTGTCATATGTGTCTCTTATTATTATGTTCCTTCAGTACCTGGTTTTTTGAGAGTTTTTAGCATGAAGGGATGTTGAATTTTATTGAAGGTCTTTTCTGCATCTATTGAGATAATCTTGTGGTTTTTGTCTTTAGATCTGTTTATGTGATGAATCACATTTATTAATTTGTGTATATTGAACCAGTCTTGCATCCCAGGAATGAAGCCAACTTGATTGTGTTGGATAAGCTTTTTGATGTGCTGGTGTATTCGGTTTGCCAGTATTTTATCGATAATTTTTGCATCGATGTTCATTGGCATATTGGCCTGAAGTTTTCTTTTTTTGTTGTATCACTGCCAGGTTTTGATATCAGGATGATCCTGGCCTCATCGAATGAGTTAGGGAGGAGTACCTCCTTTTCAATTGTTTGTAATAGTTTCAGAAGAAAGGGTATCAGCTCCTCTTTGGAGCTCTGCTAGAATTCAGCTATAAATCTATCTGGTCCTGGGCTTTTTTGATTGGTAGGCTATTTATTACTGCCTCAATTTCAGAACTTATTATTGATCTTTTCAGGGATTCAACTTCTTCCTGGTTCAGTACTGAGAGGGTGTATGTGTCAGGAATTTGCCCATTTCTTCTAGATTTTCTAGTTTATTTGCATAGAAGTGTTCACAATATTCTCTGATGGTTGTTTGTATTTTATGGGGTCACTAGTGATATCCCCTTTATCATTTTTTATTGTGTCTATTTGATTATTCCCTCTTTTCTTCTTTATTAATCTAGTAAGTGGCCTATTTTATTAATTTTTTCAAAAAACCAGCTCCTGTATTCATTGAGTTTTTGAAGGGTTTTTCTTGTCTCTATCTTCTTCAGTTCTGCTCTGGTTTTGGTTATTTCTTGTCTTCTGCTGGCTTTGGGGTTTCTTTGCTCTTGTTTCTCTAGTTCTTTTAGTTGTGTTGTCACAACTAAAAGGGTGTCAATTTGAGATCTTTCTAGCTTTTTGATGTGAACATTTGGTGCTATAAATTTCCCTCTTAAAACTGCTTTAGCTGCGTCCTAGAGATTCTGGTATGTTGCCTTTTTGTTCTCATTGGTTTCAAAGAACTTCTTGATTTCTGCCTTAATTTTATTATTTAACCAGGAGCCATTCAGGAGCAGGTTGTTCAATTTCCATGTAGTTACGTGGTTTTGAGTGAATTTTTAAATCTTGAGTTCTAATTTGATTGCACTGTGGTCTGAGAGACTATTAAGATTTCTGTTTTTTTTGTATTTGCTAAGGAGTGATTTACTTCCAATTATGTGATCAATTTTACAGTAAGTGCCATGTGGTATTGAGAAGAATGTATATTCTGCTGCTTTAGGGTAAAGAGTTCTGTAGATATCTATCAGGTTCACTTGATCCAGAGCTGAGTTCAAGTCCTGAATATCTTTGTTAATTTTCTCAATGATCTAATATTGACAGTGGGGTGTTAACGTCTCCACTATTATCGTGTCAGAGTCTAGTCTCTTTGCAGGTCTCTAAGAACTTGTTTTATGAATCTGGGTGCTCCTGTATTGGGTGCATATATATTTAGAATAGTTAGCTCTTCTTGTCGAATTGATCCCTTTACCATTATGTAATGCCCTTGTCTTTTTTATCTTTGTTGGTTTAAAGTCTGTTTTGCAGAAACCAGGATTGCAACCTCTGCTTTTTGCTGTTTTCCATTTGCTTGGTAAATTTTCCTCCATCCTTTTATTTTGAGTTTATGCATGTCTTTGCATGTGAGATGGGTCTCTTGAATACAATACAATACAATAATGGATCTTGACTCTTTTTATTTTATTTTATTTTATTTTATTTTATTTTATTTAAGAGGGAGTCTTGCTCTGTCACCCAGGCTAGAGTACAGTGGTGAAATCTTGGCTCACTGTGACCTCTGCCTTGTGGGTTCAAATGATTCTTCTGCCTCAGCCTCCCAAGTAGCTGAGACTACAGGCACACACTACCACACCTGGCTAATTTTTGTATTTTAATAGAGATGGGGTTTCACTGTGTTGGTTAGGCTGCTCTCAAACTCCTGATCTCAAATGATCCGCCTACCTCGGCCTCCCAAAGTGCTGGGATTACAGGTGTGGGCTACCACACCGTCCTAGATCTTGACTCTTTATCCAGCTTGCCATTCTATGTCTTTTAATTGGGCCATTTAGCCCATTTATATTTAAAGTTAATATTGTTATGTGTGAATTTGATCCTGTCATCATGATACTAGCTGGTTATTTTGAAGACTTGTTTATGTAGTTGCTTCATGGTGTCATTGGTTTGTGTACTTCAGTACACAAACTGAAGTACACAAGTGTTTTTGGAGTGGCTGGTAACAGTTTTTTCGTTTCATATTTAGTGCTTCCTTCAGAAGCTCTTGCAAGGCAGGCCTGGTGGTGACAAATTCCCTCAGCATTTGCTTGTCTGAAAAAGATTTTATTTCTCTTTCACTTAGGAAGCTTAGTTTAGGTGGATATGAAATTTTGGGTTGGAAATTCTTTTCTTTAAGAATGTTGAATATTGCCCCCCCATCTCTTCCGGCTTGCCGGGTTTCCTCTGAGAGGTCTGCTGTTAGTCTGATGGGCTTCGTTTTATAGGTGACCTGGCCTTTCTCTCTGGCTGCCCTTAACATTTTTTCCTTCTTTTCTACCTTGGAGAAGTTGATGATTATGTGTCTTGGGGTTGATCTTCTTGTGTAGTACCTGATGAGGTTCTCTGGATTTTTTGAATTTGAATGTTGGCCTGTCGTGCTAGATTGGGAAAGTTCTCCTGGATGATATACTGAAGTATGTTTTCCAATTTGGTTTTGTTCTCCCCATCTCTATCAGATAGCCCATCAGTCGTAAGTTCGATCTGTTTACATAATCCCATAGTTTTTGGAGGTTTTGTTCATTCCTTTTTGTTCTTTTTTTTTTTCTCTCTCTCTCTAATCTTGTCTGCATGTCTTATTTTAGCAAGAAAATCTTTAAGTTCTGACATCCTTTCTTCCACTTGGTCTATTTGGCTATTGATACTTGTGTTTGCATTGTGAAGTTCTCGTTTTGTGTTTTTCAGGTCTGTCAGATCATTTATGTTCTTCTCTAAACTAGATATTCTGATGAACAGCTCCTGTAATATTTTATCATGGTTTTTAACTTCTTTGCAATTAGTTAGAATATACTCCTTCAGCTCAGCAAAGTTCATTATTACGTATCTTCTGAAGCCTACTTCTGTCAATTCATCCATCTCAGCCTCAGTCCAGTTCTGTGCCCTTGCTGGAGACATGTTGCAATCATCTGGATAAGAGACACTCTAGCTTTTTGAGTTTTCGGTATTTTTGTGTTGACTCTTTCTCATCTTCATGGGTTTATCTACCTTTGACCTTTGAGGCTGCTGACCTTTGGACTGGGTTTTTGGGGGTCTTTTCCATTGATGTTGTTGCTTTGTTTTTCTTTTAGCAGTCAGGCCTCTCTTCTGTAGGGCTGCTGGGGTCTCACCCCAGACCCCATTTTCTTGGGTCTCTCTTGCCCCTGGAAATATCACCAACGGAAGCTGAAGAACATAAAAGATGGCAGCCTGCTCCTTCCTCTGGGAGCTCTGTCCCTGAGGGTCAGTGACCTGATGCTGGCCAGAATGCTCCTGTTTGAGGTATCTGGAGACTTCTATTGGGAGATCTCATCCAGGCAAGAGGAGTGGGATCGGGGACCCACTTAAATAAGCAGTCTGGCTGCCCCTTGGCAGAGCAAGTGTGCTGTGCTGGGGGTAATCCTTCTCGTCTGGGCTGCCCTGACCCTCCAGAGCCAGCAGGCAGAAAAGACTAAGACTGCTGATCCATGATCCTGCAGCCACTACTCTTCCTAGGGGCTCCTCTGAGGGATATCAGAGTTCTGTCCATAACCCCCTGGCTGGGGATGCTGAAATTACCACAGGGAGCCCCAGCCTGGTGAAGAGGAGTGGATTGGGGTCCTGCTTAAAGGAACAGTCTGGCCACGAACTGTCCCAGCTTCTGTGCTGCGCTGTGGTGAATTACTCCTGGTACAAACTGCCCAGTCTCACTGGCACTGGTGGCAGGCGAAAACGGTGGACTGGATCCGCAGTGATGGCAGCTGCCTCTCCCAACCCTAGCACTTGGTCTTCTTAGTCAGTCTCTAGCCTGCTGTGCTAGCTGGTGGGGATTCCAAGTCAGTTGGTTTTAGCTTGTGGGTTTCATGGGAACAAGGCCACTTGGCTCCATGGGTTCAGCCCCCTTTCCACAGGAATGGATGGATCTCCTGTCTCACTGGGGTTCCTGGAGCCAGAGTATATAAAACTCCCATGTCTCAGTGCCTGCTTGAGTGGCCGCACACCGAGTAGTCCCCATGAGTCTGCACAGCTCTTTGCTTGGGACCCAAGGCACTGGTGGCATGGGCTCATGAGGGAACATCCTGATCCATGGGTTGCAAGGATCTGTGGGGAAAGCGTGGTTTTCAGTGAAGGGTAGCACAATCCCTGACCACCTCCCTTGGCTGAAGGGATGGAGTTCCTTTTGCGGCATGAAGCTCCCAGGTGGGCCCTTACTCTATCCTGCTTTTCCTCACTCTTTGTGGGTCATGTCTACCACCTAGTCAGTCTCAGTGAGAGAACTTTGGTACCTCAATTGAAGATGCAGAATTCACTCACTATTTTCATCCTTCTTGGTGGGAGCTGCAGAGGGGAGCTGTTTCTCTTCAGCCTTCTTGGCTGCTCCAACCCATCACTGTGTTTTTGACACATGGCTTGTCTCCCTCCTGGGAGGGAGTTACCTCCCAGGGCCCATGTAGGCATTTGAATTTATCCCAGTTCAGAGAAATTCATGAAGACAAAGATTAAAGAGCACAAGAATAATAGATTCTCCACAGAAGTTGGAGCCAAGATCCCAGTGTGGTACAGAGTAATGCAAATAGTCTTTGAAGTCAGAGAAACCAGCTTTGCTATACGATCTTATAAAATTTATTTAACCTCCTTAAGCCTCAGTTTCCTCATTTGTAATACCACATCATATGATTGTTCTAAGAATCAACTAAAATAATGCATAAAAACAAAGTGGTGGGTCAAAGAATGCCATCAGTAAAGGGTAGATATAATTATTCTCCAAAGTCTCGTTTCTCAACTGCAAAATAGGGTTGGTACCACCTGTTTCACAGCTCTATTGCAAAGGTTAAATGAGACATTTGAAAAGTATTTTCTGCTTTCTGGCTTAAGAGCCAATCAATATATGTTGGCTTCCTTTCTTCTTTCCCAAAATTAATATAAAAGAAACATCTATTTTGGCGTATAATATTTGTCTTGATTATGATAGAACAGGATTTAATTATGTTGCAGAAAGCAGTCAAATGAAACCAGAAATAACACAAAAGTGACTGGAAAACAAATACTTAGAATCAGCTTAAATATTCTTCCAAAAAAGAGTAAGCACCAACAGAATCCACAACATTTATGTGCCTAGAATAGAGATTATGAAAGATGCTGTACTTTCTTTCTTTCTTTTTTTTTTTTTTTTGAGACAAAGTCTCACTCTGTCACTCAGACTGGAGTGCAGTGGGGTGTGATCTCGGCTCACTGCAACCTCTGCCTTCCGGGTTCTAGCAATTCTCCTGCCTCAGCCTCCCAAGTAGCTGGGACTATAGGCACGCACCACCACATCCGACTAATTTTTCTACTTTTTTAGTAGAGACGGGGTTTCACCATATTGGCCAGGCTGCTTTCAAACTCCTGACCTTGTGATCTGCCCACCTCAGTCTCCCAAAGTGCTGTGATTACGGGCATGAGCCACCACACCCAGCTGATGCTGTACTTTGTTTTCTAATTCTCCTATGTTAATAAAAGAAATCAGTTTCCAAAAAAATATTAATTTAAGCAGAGGGTATGAGAGACAAAAACAGTTATCACAATTTTTAAAAATGTTTAAACAGGACGATATAAAAATAAAAGAGTATAAATATAGCAAAATATGTAAGAGGATGAATTCTGGAGTTTGAATTCCAGCTTCATCTCTTAGTAGCTGTGTGACCTTAGGCAAGTTACTTATCCTCTGTGCTGCACTTTCTTGTCCTTCCTTCATGCCTCATTTCTATCTTTAAAACAGCTACAATGATAGTAGCTGTCTCACTGGATTGTTGTGTAAGGCAAATGAGTTAGTTGAATATATCTAAAGTGTGTTTAAAACAGTGCCTGAAACATCATAAATGCTACGTGTAAGCTATTATTATCCTAAGAGGCAAGATTGATAGAATTCTGATTCTCTTTTCTAAGTATCAGAGACTGGAAATGTATGTCATAAACATGTCAAAATACTCTCAAGTAAAGTGTCAATGGTGACTCTAATAGAGAAGATTTTAAAAACAAACATTGCCCCTGCTCCCAACCACAGAAGTAGAATAAATAGTTAAAAACCAAAGGCAACTGTGGAGACACAAGGGAGCTGTTAAAAGAAGCAAGTGTCATGAAAGAGTAACCACCGAGAGAAAATTTCAGCAACTTTTTTTTCCCCTTAAGATACAGGGTGGTGGTAGTATTAGGAGAGGAACATTGAAAGGGAGGTTATGGATAAGAGAGTTATAGTATTTTGTAAGTTCATTTAAAAAAATTGTGTGAATAATATATGTTTACCATGTGGAAATTTAAAAATACACATGAGGTAAAATAAACAATAACAACAACCCATGATCCTACTGTGGTGGGCAGAATAATGGCCAACACAGGTGTCCACATCCTAATCCTGGAGCCTGTGAATATGGTAGGTTATGTGGCAAAGGGGAATTAAAGTTTCAGATTGAATTAAGGTTGCTAATTAGCTGCCTTAAGGTAGGAAAATTATTCTCTTGAACTAGGTGGGCCCAATGTAATCACAAGGATCCTTACAAATGAAAGAGGAAGTCAGAAGACAGACCAGAGAGATGGCTGCATCAGAAGGTTGGGCTGGCTTAGAAGACAGAGGAAGGGGCCATGGAATGCAAGCAGCCTCTAGAAACTGGAAGGACAAGGAATGCAAGCAGCCTCTAGAAACTGGAAGGACAAAGAAAAAGATTCTCCCCTAGAGTCGCTAGAAAGAAATGCAGCTCTGCTGACATCTGGATTTTAACCCAGTGAAACTCATTTTGGATTTCCTAACTGTATTAGTCCATTTTGCATTGCTATAAAGGAATACTACATGAAGGTCAGTAATTTATAACGAAAAGAGGTTTATGTTGGGCTCACATTTCTGCAGACTGCACAGGAAGCATAATGACAACATCTGCTTCTGCTAGGCCTCAGGAAGGTTTTCCTTACGGTGGAAGACAAAGGGGAGGCAGGCATCACATGGTGAGAGAAGGAGCGAGAGAGATGTCAGGCTTTTCTAAACAAACAGGTCTCACATGAGCTAATAGAGTGAGAACTCATTCATTACTATGAGGAAAGTGTCAAGCCATTCTTAAGGGAGCAACCTCATTACCCAAACACCATTCACTAGGCCCCACATTCAACACTGGGGGTCACATTTCAACATGAGATTTGGAGAGGACAAATTCTAAACCATATTACTAATGAAAGCATTGTAAGATAACAAATTGATGTTGTTTGAAGCCACCATATTAGTGGTAATTTGTTACAACAACTAGGGGTGTATTAGTCCTTTTTCACACTGCTATAAAGAAATACCTGAGACCGAGTAATTTATAAAGGAAAGAGGTTTAATTGGCTAACAGTTCCATATGGCTGGGGAGGTCTTAGGAAACTTATAATCATGGCAGAAGGCGAAGGGGAAGTAAGCACCTTTTCACAAGGTGGCAAGAGAAAGAAGAGCAAAGGAGGAGCTTCTAAACACTTAAAAAACCATCAGACTTCATGAGAACTCACTCACTATCATGAGAGCAGCATGGATGAAACTGCCCCCATGATCCAATCACCTCCCTCCCTTGACATGTGGGGATTATAGATCAAGTTAAGATTTGGATAGGGACACAGAGCCAAACTGTATCAATGGGAAACAAGTACACCTACTATCCAGGGACAACCACTAGTATAGGTAAACATTTTAATGTACATATATATATTTGTGCATATGTTTTTTGTATAACCAGATTGTTTGAAAGCAGAATTCTTTAAGGGACTGCTTTGGAAACAGGAAAAGTAGAGCGAGAAGGAAAATAATGCAAGTTAGGGTTCAGTTACCAGTCAAATAATGAAGCAGCAGTGTCAAAATAGTTGACGTCTGCAATGGCCTGAGTCAGCCAGGGCACACATAGAAAACTGCTGTGAATGGTACTCAGAAGACCTGCAATAGGGCTCACTAGGATGACTCACACTTCAGAAAAGAATTTGCCAGAATTAGTTGCTAAAAGGTTGAGTCACTTATGACAGTATGCCAGTTGGCAAAAAGAGTGCCACTTTTAAGTTAAATACAGCTGAGGTTAAAGATGCAAAAATTATCTCATGTGGTAGGACACTTTCTCCCTCCAGTGCACTGTCCTTGCTCACCTGACAGACCATTCACCATTTCCACCCATGGGTCTGGGTGCAGTGATGTTTAGGCACACCAGAGTTCCCCCTTTCTTTGCTTTAATCCCTTTTCAGTTCATACGATGTCATTCTGGGCACCAGGCTCTTAGGAGTCTGTCTCTGAACTTAACCTGGCTAGTATATATTGTGGCTTCTTCTTAGGGTTGCTTCCATTTTCTCTTGTTAAGGCTGCATCCTCCTTTCTAGAACTGCACCATTTTTCATGCCCACCTTCTGACAGACTCACACAATAACAACAGCATCTCTTGGAACTCTAGATTTATTTTGCCATTCAGACAACGAGCTTTTAGGTTCCTTTTTACACAGGTCAGGCTCCCATGGGATGCCGAGAATCTTGGGTACAGACATGATCAGTCCAGTGATGCAAGGGCAGTGGCAGTCTTTTCACTTAAGCAAAAGAAAATTAGACTTTGGAAGCTGCTAATATTTTAAACATCGTTTCAAGTGGTTTCAAGACAATCTTGCTGCAAAGCTGCAAAGAACAGCAGAGGCCATGGTATGGATGCTGCAGAGGTTCAAGACAGCAGTGGGGAAATAAAAAATGTGCCAAAGGATAGGTGTGGGAAGACACTTATGACGTTCAGGACTATAGAAGAAACTTGAACAGACAAATATAATTTTCTCCTTAAGATCACCCATGATATAATGTGTCTGAGAAGATGCCAATGATGGGGTCTTGTATCCTAGTGCCAGCTAGTTGGGAAACCAATCAAGTGACTAGCAGAGAGAGATAAGGATCTCAGGAAAGATATGTCAGAGATAGTCTTGTGAAGGTGATTGGAAGTTGCTGCCAGTGCTTAGTTATAAGTAGCTGACATCCTTCTGGCAGTAGATTTTTTAAAGTACAGCAAAGAAGTGGTATAATTATAGCTCACTGTTGAGTGCTTACCAACAGACACTGGTTCAAGTGCTTTACATACATGATTTTATTTATTATTATTTGTTTTGGGAGATGCGGTGTCAGTCTGTCTCGCAGGCTGGAGTGCAGTGGCACAACCTCCACTCACTGCAACCTCTGCCTCCTGGTTTCAAGTGATTCTTATGCCTCAGCCTCCTGAGTAGCTAGGATTACAGGTATGTGCCACCACACCTGGCTATTTTTGTATTTTTAGTAGAGACAGGGTTTCACCATGTTGGTTAGCCTGGTCTTGAATTCTTTACCTCAAGTGATCTGCCCACACTGGCCTCCCAAAGTGCTGGGATTACAGGTGTGAGCTACTACTCCTGGCCCACATGATTTTATTTAATATACCTTATTATAGCAGCCCTATGAGGGATGTTGTGGTAAATAGAATTCTAAGATGGCCTCCTTGTTCTCTGCCCCGTAACAATAGGCTCTGCATTATCTTCTCCCCAAGAGTGCAGGTGGAACCTGTGACTTGCTTCAAACCAACAGAATATGTCAATCCCTCAGTGATCCTTATTTATTTCCTTCATGGTGCTTAGGACAATCCAAACAATAATCATTTACTTCCTATTCCTCCATGAGAACTTGGATGATGCCTGTTTTGTTCATTGTTGGATCTGCAGTGGTAATACACTTGTGCCTGGCATTTACCAGCAGCTCAACAAACACATAATTTATCATATGAATGAATTAAGGGAGATGCACAAGCCTGTTTTATATAATGTAAAGAAATAAAGAAGCAGAACTATAGGAAGGAGTGGACTTGAGGATGAAGCTTTTGCTCAGGAAATTGACATGCTCAGATGGCAGCCATGCATGGGAGGCTCACACGGCCTACTGCTGGCCAGCAATGAAGTGTTCAGGGCAAACTTCTTACCAAAAGATGGAGAGAGGCTGGAGGAAAGGCAACAATACTTGATCTCTGTATCTCTGAATGAAAGTTGTCTACATGTGGGCAAATTGATGAAGGAAGGAAAACAGAATCACAATTGTGTGAATAAAGTTATTGATTGAGTGGAAACACAGCAGTCAGAAACAGGTAAAAGTTCCAAAGGAAGATCCAATGGAAAGGATAACACACGCTCTTGAAAAGAGAAGATTCTGGTAGATGAAAAGAAAATAATGAAGACTTGGGGATACTGCAATTATAGGAAACAGCTATCATATATCTATGGAAAGTTCTTGGTAATTGAAAAGTGTAAAATATTATAATTAAATAAATTTTGGCTATTATTAATTTGCATATTTACATAAATGTTTTCATAGAAACCTGTGAAATAACATACATACATAAAAGAACTTTAAAAAAGCAAAAAAGCAATTGCAACAAAAGCCAAAATTGACAAATGGGATCTAATTAAATTAAAGAGCTTCTGCATAGCAAAATAAACTATCATCAGAGTAAACAGGTAACCTACGGAATGGGAGAAAATAGAGAAATTCAAATCAAAACCACAATGAGATACCATCTCACAACAGTTAGAATGGCAATCATTAAAAAGTCAGGAAACAACAGATGCTAGTGAAGCTGTGGAGAAATAGTAAAGCTTTTATATGCTGGTGGGAGTGTAAATTAGTTCAACCATTGTGGAAGACAGTGTGGTGATTCCTCAAGGATCTAGAACCAAATATACCTTTTAACACAGCAATCCCATTACTGGGTATATATTCAAAGGATGATAAATCATTCTACTATAAAGACACATGCACATATATGTTTACTACAGCACTATTCACAATAACAAAGTGTTGGAACCGATCCAAATGCACATCAATGATAGAGTAGATAAGGAAACTGTGGCACATATACACCGTAGAATACTATGCACCCATAAAAAAGGATGAGTTCATGTCCTTTGCAGGGACATGGATGAAACTGGAAGCCATCATTCTCAGCAAACTAACACAGGAACAGAAAACCAAACACCACATGTTCTCACCCATAAGTGGGAGCTGAACAATGAGAACACATGGGCACAGGGAGGGGATCATCACACACAGAGGCCTGTCAGGGGGTGGGGGCTAGGGGAGGGATAGCATTAGGATAAATACCTAATACGTACGAGGCTTAAAACCTAGATGACGGGTTGATAGGTGCAGCAAACCACCATGGCACACGTATACCTATGTAACAAACCTGCACATTCTGCATATGTATCCCAGAACTTAAAGTAAAATAAAATAAAAAAGCAACATACAAATGTAAGCAATTTTTTTCTTTATAATCCCAGCAGTGAGAAAATTATTAATGCAAGCATCCCCTTGGAGAGAGGAAGTACTAAAGCTAGGCAAGCCTTGAGATGTGGAGTTCTTTTCCTCACCAAAATACCATGAACAAAGGAACAAAATGTTCAGGAGAGGAGCTGCTCTATATAAGTAAGGTGAGTAAAATAAAGGTGTCAGTTGTTAGTATATTGCTCGCATTATTTTTTTGAATTGTAACTTTCCTAGTATTTTCTGTATCAACTTTTATACTTTAGTGCTTAGTTCTTGCTCAGATGTACTTCATAAGTACTCAAGAAAGAGTTAATCATATGAGGCTCTTAAAACAATTCCTGGCACATAGTAAGCAACTCCATACATATTTGATAAATAAGTGCATGATTCTAAACATTCACCTCAAGTCTGAATTTCATCTTCCATATGGTTTTCTTTATCATACGTAAACTCAACAGGGTTAAAATGTGAAATGAAACAAATGATTCACAAAAAGACTGGGAATGGGTGTATTAAGTGGGTTGGTGCATTTATAAAAAAAGAGTTAAATGACTCATCTTACAAATTTATTCTATTCTTCACACTCTTCTTCCCCCACTTCATGTGATCTATAAATATATCTAAACACTGGGAATTTTACCCTAACACTTTTAAATACTTCAGCAGAAAGCTTGTATTTCTCTATAAAAATAGCCCTTTCCTTTTCATTTGTGAATAATCACTTCCCCCAATCATCCTTAAAAGAAGCATGACAAAATATTGCTTAAAATTCATGTTTCTATGTTCTATTTATTGCTCTGAAAATACAGGATATCTATCGAGGAATGTGGAGTTTAGTTTTCAATTTGCTTTGTCAGCATATGGACCAGGACTGAATTTATGTTTCTTCAATTCCAGATCTCTAATGGACCACACTAGAATTCCTTCTGGTGAATTGTGGGAATTTTTCCACTTCCCAGTTGGTGCTGCCTGAACTTCATTTAGAACTCTGTGATATGTGCCTCCTGTCTTGTGTTTCTTTCTTTGAGCAAATGTGGAAGACCGGATGGCACAGAGGGGGAGGACACAGAGGCAGGACTGCAAGTGCCTGCACCTGTTGGAAATGGCAGGTCCTTCGCTTTCTTCCCCGCCCCTCACGCCTCATGTCCATCTCTTCAGCTCTCAGGGCTGAAGGTTCTGCATTCTTTTTTCCTAGCTTGTTTCTGGCCCCAGTTCTTACATGTTGTCCACTAATTGGAGCAATGCATGAATGAAATGCGATGAGGAGAGGGTGGGAGCCATGGGCTGGGTAGGATCCAGGCATATAGAAGGCTGTAAAGAGGGTACAATCTGACCTGGAGCAGATGTTGTACCTCTGTGAGCCATCCTGGTGGCTCTACATTAGGGAGCTAATTTTTCAACCCATATCACTTTGGAAGAGAGGGTGCACAGTACTTCACATTTAAAAATAAAATTTGTCCTTAAAAATATCTATTTTATTTTATTTTTTTGAGACAGAATCTCCTTCTTTTGCCCAGGCTGGAGTGCGGTGGTGTGATCACAGCTCACGGCAGCCTTCACCTCCCGGGCTCAAGCAATCATCTCACCACAGCCTCCTGAGTAGCTGGGACCACAGGTATGCACCACCACATCCACCTAATTTTTTAATTATTTGTAGAGATGGGTCTCGCTATGTTGCTCAGGCTGGTCTCAAACTCCTCAGCTCAAGTGATCCTTCTGCATTAGCCTCCCAAAGTGGTGAGATTACAGGCATGAGCCACCATGCTCAACCCTAAAACTGGTCTTTGAATTAGGGAAGAACTAGTAACAGGATAATTAGTTAAAAAAAAAAAAATAAATAAACTAAACTAAAATTCAACGTTTTACCTCAGACAGATGGGATAAACGAAGTTTTAAATTTATTTCAGGGCTAATAGCAACAATTAAAAAAAATACTAAAAACTACACCTTGCTCAATAGTGAAAGAAAGTTGTTATGAGATTTGTTTTGGATGGGCACATATACAGTTCACTTTCTGGCATGTTGATGACTAATTCTCCCTTTTAAAAACAAAGACAGCAGGGTCTATATCCCAAGACTTGGGTTCTAGCCTGAGCAGCTTGTCAGATGTTATTTAAACTCTTTGGACCTCAGCTTTTCTCATTTGTAAAATAAAAGATTTAGTTTAAATGAGGGGTCAGCAACCTTTTTCCTTAAAAGGAAAGACAGTAAATACTTTAGGCTCTGAGGTTCATATAGTGCATGTAACAACTCAGCTCTGCTGTTGTGGTGTGAAAGCGGAGGTAGACAATAATAAAACAAGTGGTATTCATGGATTGAAACATCACCCTGTACACCATAAACATGTACAATTATTATATGTCAAATAAAAATATAGCTTTAAAAAACTCATTTAAAAATTTCAAAAATTCAGTCATTTAAATGACTGACAAAAGTGATGAATCATTAGGCCAGGTGCAGTGGCTCAGGCCTGTAATCCCAGCACTTTGAGAGGCTGATGCGAGCAGATTGCTTGAGCTCAGGAGTTCAAGACGAGCCTGGCCAACATGGTAAAATCCCATCTAAAAATGCAAAAATTAACCTGGCATGGTGGCGCACGCCTGTAATCCCCGCTACTCAGGAGGCTGAGGTGAAAGGATCACGTGAACCCAGGAGAGGGAGGTTGCAGTGAGTCGAGATTGCACCACTGCACTCCAGCCTGGGGGACAATGAGACCTTGTCTCAAAAAAAAGGAAAAAAAAGTCATTAAAAAAAATTCAAATGACTAACAAATGTGAAAAAAAAGAAAACAAACTAACATGGTTGTGTTCGGATACAATTTTATTCACAAAAACAGGTGCGGGGCTGGATTTGGTGTGCAGGAGGTAGTTTTCTGGACACACTAGAGAGGTCTAGATCACTCATGTTTCAACTGTTTTCCTCAGAGATTTCTGGGGCTGCCTTAGGAAGAAAAAGGAGTAGGGAGCCTGAGCACATGGGATTGTGCAGCTGTCGCCTCCGTTTCAATCAAAGCAATTCTTTTTCATATTTTAGATTTCTAAGATTTTTTTTAAGGTTTTTCATTTGAAAAGCATGTAAAGAAAACATTAAGTCTTTAAAGTCCCCTTGAAAATTGTATGCTTCTGGCCAGGTGCGGTGGCTCTCGCCTGTAATCCCAGCACTTTGCGAGGCCAAGACGGACAGATCACGAGGTGAATCTTGATCGAGACTATCCTGGCCAACATTATGAAACCCCCTCTCTACTAAAAATACAAAATTTAGCTGGGCGTGGAGGTGCACGCCTGTAGTCTCAGCTACTCAGGAGGCTGAGGCAGGAAATCACTTGAACCCGGGAGGCGGAGCTTGCAGTGAGCCGAGATCGTGCCACTGCACTCCAGCCTGGTGACAGAGCGAGACTCAGTCTCAAACAATAACAACAAAACAAAACAAAACAAAATAACAACAACAAAAAACATATGCTTCTAAGCAGTGTCAGCCACTCATGCTTTTGACCGCCTGCTTCCCACCCTCCTGCCTTACCCGCGCTTCACCCTGACGATATCGCGGCCGCCATGTTTCCTTCTCCTGTCTAGAATTCTCCGTGGATTAGACCCGTGTATTCCAATGTCTTTCTAGACAACTCTCTGGATTTTCCGCAAGTACATCATAATCAATTATGTCAAAAATACTCATTATTTTTAACTCTAAAGCTGCTCCTTTTCTCTTTTTTCATCTGAGTTAATGGCTTCAGCTTCCCTCTAGTCACACAAAGCGGAAACCTGGGACTTAACTCTTTTCTCTCCACTGAGAACCAGCCCCCGGTTCTGACAGGTTTTATCTTGTGATCACATGTTCTAATCTGTTGCCTCCTCTGCGTTAGTACCTTCATCCTGATGTAGGCCTCCACCTCTCACCTGGGCGGTTCCCAGATGAGAGAGAAGGAGAGAAACTGGTGACAGGAATAAACGGGTCTTTGCCACCTTCTTAGTGTGTGAGAATGATCTGTCTAAAATGCAGCACTGAGCTGGAAACTCGCCTGATTAAAAATCCTCAGTAGTTTTTTATTCTATGCAAGATAAATCTCAAGTTCCTTAACCTGGAATTAATATAAAAGTTGTCCATGACCAACTTCACTGGTTAGAACCATATGAAATAGCCATTTCTCTAGGTCAAAATGGCTGACTGTAATAATGGTTTATGGTTAACCTAAAACTTTTCTGGTGTCATCTCCTACCATTCCCTAATTCCTACTTCATACAAGGGAAGGGGGGGAAGGGGAAAATTCCTTTGCTGGAGCTGAGATCCACATCTTGACTGACCTCATTAATTTCTATACATCTTTCTCATCCTAGTTCTGGTGGACATTTCCTTCAGATCTCCAAACTGCTTCCTGAGAAAATGTTCCTTCTCTGTATTCCCAAAGTAACCACTGCAAAAGACAGCCATAGTACTTAGGCATTGCGTTGAAATTGTCAAATGATCTGTTTGTGTCCCAGCCATCTGCCCAGACCTTCAGGAATTTGGAAGCGTCTTTGCCTCCCCTCTGCCTGGCACAATGGATTTAGTCTATTGAACTATACTTAATAGACTGGATCAAAGCAATCAAAGTGTACCCCAATTCTTAGCAAATAACTATCACAAATTAATTTTGGATTTCACAGTTGTGTTTGAGTTTCAGAACTGTTTGGTGGATTTGAGACTGGCCAGTGTTTTTATGTGCTGATAAATGTGATTTGAAGCATGAAGCACTAACTAAATGAATATTTAGCTTTGAGGATTAAAGAATAAATCAAGCTAAAAGGCTTGTACTTTTAGCCATAAGATTTATATAAGAATAAATGATTAGAGTAAAGGATTTCTGGAGTTGTACTGTGGAAGAAAAACATTTTTATAGTTTGAGTAATGCAAACTTTCATTTTCAAGTTCTCTGAATGTGCAAAATTGCTTTTCTTCGTTACATCCAGATCTTCATAGATGAAGATGTGATATTTCAGCCCTCCTCCCCCACAAAAAACATACTGAGAAGATTGTAGGCAAATAGTAATTTTAGTTTAGATAAAAAATAATTCTCAGTCATAATTATAGCAACCCAGCTGTGAAACTATATATGGCGTGGGAACAGACATATATATTGGGCTGTTCGGGGAGGTGAGCAAACTTTTATTCATGCAAGGATGGAATGTTCCCATGTAAAGCTCTCCTGCCTGGTGGAGAGGTAGACAACAAACAAGCCAGTAAGCAACATCAGTTAATGGGTCACATAGTTGTGTGGGGCTCCTGGAGTAAAGAGCCCAAAGAGGGAGGCAGCAGGCTGCAAACAGGTGATGACTGTATATA
>NC_045436.1:79165643-79170586 GCF_002776525.5 Piliocolobus tephrosceles | reverse complement strand
AGAATATTGCTGAACAGCGAGTGCACCTGTCTGATTCTTGCTTTGGAAGCTTCCTCTCAGGGGTGTACTCCACCCTGTGAGGTGTGGGGTGTCAGACTGCCCCTAGTGGGGGATGTCTCCCAGTTAGGCTACTCAGGGGTCAGTGACCCACTTGAGCAGGCAGACTGCCCCTTCTCAGATCTCAACCTCCGTGTTGGGAGATCCCCTGCTCTCTTCAAAGCTGTCAGACAGAGTCATTCGCGTTTCACAGGCTTCTACTCCTTTAGCTGAGCCCTGTCCCCAGAGGCGCAGTCTACAGAGACAGGCAGGTTTCCTTGAGCTGCTGTGAGCTCCACCCAGTTCCAGCTTCCCAGCGGCTTTAGTTACCTACTTAAGCCTCAGCGATGGCGGGCGCCCCTCCCCCAGCCTCGCTGCTGCCTTGCGGTTAGATTGCGGCAGACTGCTGTGTTAGCAAGGAGAGAGGCTCCGTGGGCGTGGGACCCTCCCGGCCAGGTGTGGGATATAATCTCCGGTGTGCCGGTGTTACAGCGCAGTTTTGGGGTGGGAGTTACCCGATTTTCCAGGTGTTGTGTGTCTCAGTTCCCCTGGCTAGGAAAAGGGACTCCCTTCCCCCTCGCGCTTCCCAGGTGAGGCGATGCCTCGCCCTGCTTCAGCTCTCGCTGGTCGGGCTGCAGCAGCTGACCAGCACCGATTGTCCGGCACTCCCGAGTGAGATGACCCCAGTACCTCAGTTGAAAATGCAGAAATCGCCAGTCTTCTGTGTCGCTCGCGCTGGGAGATGGAGACTGAAGCTGTTCCTATTCGGCCATCTTGCTCCGCCCCCCCCCCTGACATTACAATTTTAGAGACTAAAACATGATGTTCAAGAAAATGTCTTTCATTGAAAGAATACAAAAATGTGTACTGGTAATTCTTCATAGAGTATGTTTTTGCTGAGAATAAATTAGCCTAGATTTAATGTTTACTCTTCTGTTTGGAAAGTAGAGTTATTTGGGGACAAAAGATTATTGATATAAAAGTTGGTTAAACACTCACAGGAAGCAGTGAGCTAACGTGCAACCTTGAGAATGTATGCTTCTCTCACAGATCTTTGCAATCCTTGGGTCATGAGATCCCCTCATGAGCCCATTCCATGGGGGCCTTCTGATACACAGAGCTGCGTGGAGTCTCAGCAGAGCAGCTGCTCAGACACACACAGAGATGCAGGATCCTTAGATATTCAAGTTCTCTGGGCTTTCCAGCAAAAGTAGCTGCAACTCCAGCAAAGCGGGAGGTTAGACCCTGGTACATTTCCCTAGAAAAAAGACTGAATCCGGGGGCTGAGGAGTGACAGCCTGCAGGCCCCATTTCCATGGCACCTCACAGGATAAGACCCACTGCCTTGGAATTCCAGTCAGCCACCAGTAGCAGCATTGCACTGCAGTTTATGATGGAGCTCCCAGGTGTAGGGGCGAGCTGCCATCTTTGCTCTTTGGGCAACTTAGCCATTCCTGTCTTCAGGCTTTGGAGAGTCTGCTTCCCTGGGTGTGGGAGATTTCCTTGGTTCTGTGTTACTCCCAGGTGGGCCGTTGTCCTGCCTTGCTTTTCTCCATTCTTAGTGGGTTAAGTTGTTTCCTTAATTAGTCCCAATGTGCATACCTGGATGCTTCAGTTGAAGGTGTTGTATTTACTTGCCCCTTCTCTTTTTCTCCATGAAAGCCATGCACACTAGCCAGGGACAAAGGTAGTACCCAAGCACAGCACAGCTGCTCTGTGAAAATGTGAACAAACTGTTTTTTAAAGTGAGTTCCCAATCCCATTCCTCCTTATTGGGTGGGAACTCCCAACTGAGGTCTCCAGCCACCTCCTACAAGTATATTTGGGCCAGCAACAGGTCTGTACCTCCATGGTACAGAGCTTTCAGAGGAGGGGCAGGCTGCCATCTTTGCTCTTTTGCAGCTTTCACTGGTGATACCTCCAGGTACTGGAAAATCCGAGGAGACTAGAAATAGGAGTAGGCCACCAGCATACTGCAGCAGTCCCACAGAAGAGTGGCCAGACTGTTGCTTAGGTGCCTATGCCCATATCTCCTCACTAGGCAGCTCCTTCAGGCCTAGGACCCCAGCCACCCGCTGCCAGAGCTATCAAGCCAGTAGCAGTTCAACAACTCCCTGAACAGCGTCTCCAGGGGAACCTAAATGCCTTTCTACCACTGCCTCTGCAGTGAAACTGCATTTGCTACCCTTGGACCAATGAAGGAGCAAAGACCATAAGTGCTTTAACCATACCTCCAACAAGCTGCAATTGACGTAAGGAGAGAAGGCCAGTCTGTCTCCCATGGGTCTCACACACCCAGCACTGCTTGTCACCAGGCAGGGACCCCTGGCTTGGACCCATAGCACAGACCCTCCATCCTGAGATGATTGTACTGAATAATTACTGACCTGCATCTCTCTGGGTTGGAGCCCCTGGGAGACAAGCAAAAGACCCTTGGCCACAACCACTACTAAGGTTCTTTACTCTGCTGCCTACAAGTTGGGGAAGGAACATAAACACTGAGATTGTCCCAGAGCTGCAGTGGGCAGCCCAGGAGTGCCAAGCCATGATCAGCCACCAGCACTCAATGGAGAGAGGCACTCACACCTTCAGAGTGCTGAGAGGGAACATACCTGCAACTGTGCAGAAACATAGGGGAGCCACACAGCTGAGCAAGAGTCTACCAACTAATAAGCCTAGGTGACACCTATTGGATCACACCCCAAAGCTTCAACACCAAAAATGCCTTGCTAATACACCCCATTCTGAAACCAGAGACAAGGAATCAGCTTCAAATAAAGACCCTGCACAAAGTCTTGGTCTGGTGAAAACATCAAAAAAGAAGTCTGTTGACTGCTGTAAAGGAACATCCACATGCAGAGATGAGAAAGAAAAAAATCAAGAACTCCAGTAACTCAAATGGCCAGAGTGTTGTATGTCCTCCAAATGACTGTACCAGTTCTCTGACAAAAGTTCTTAACCAGGCTGAACTGGCTGTAATGATTGAAGTAAAACTAAGAATATGGATAGGAAAGAAGACCATCAAGATTCAGAAAGACAGCAAAACCTAATCCAAGGAAAATAAGAATCACCATAAAGTGATACAGGAGCTGAAGGATAAAACAGCTGGTATAAAAAAGAGCCTGACGGGTCTAAAAGAGCTGAATAACACAATACAAGAATTTCACAATGCAGTCACAAGTATTAATGCAGAATAAATCAAGCTTAGGAAAGGATCTCAGAATCTCACATGAAAATAAAGAAAAAAGAATAAAAATAGAAAGGAATGAACAAAACCTCTCAGAAGTCTCAGATTATGTAAAGAGGTGAAATCCACTAATCACTGTTATCACTGAAAGGGAGGGGGAGAACCAAACAACTTGGAAAATATATCTCAGGACATTGTCCCTGAAAGCTTCCCCAACCTTGCTAGAGAGGCTAAGAGTCAAATTCAAGAAATGTAGAGAAGTGCAACATTCTACACAGGAAGATCATCCCCAAGACACATAATCATCAGTTTCTCCAAGGCTGAAATAAAAGAAAGAATGTTAAAGACAGGTAGAGAAAAAGGGCAGCTCAACTACAAAGGGAACACCATCAGGCTAACAGCAGACTTCTCAACTGAAACCCTACAGGCCAGAAGAGACTAGAGACTTAGATTCAATATTCTTAAGGAAAAAAAATCTTTGACCAAGAATTTTTATATCCAGTCAAATAAAGCTTCCTAAGTGAAGGAGGAATAAGATCCTTTGCAAATAAGCAAATGTTGAGGGAGTTTGTTACCACCAGACCTGCCTTATGAGAAATCTCGAAAGGTGCACTAAATATGGAAAGAAAAGTCTGCTATCAGCTAATACGAAAACACATATAAACACACAAACCAGTATCACTATCACTATAAAGCAACCGCACAAACAAGGCAACATAGTAACCAGGTAACAACACAATGACATGATCCAATCCACACATATCAATACTAACCTTGAATGTAAACAGGCTAAATACCCTACTTAAAAGGCATAGAGTGGCAAGTTGGAGAAAAAAGCAAGACCTAGTGATATGCTGTCCTCAAGAGACCCATTTCACACAAAATGACACCCATAGACTCAAAATAAAGCCTATTTTGAGGGATGGAGAAACATCTACCAAGCAAATGGAAAGCAGAAAAAAGCAGGGGTTGCAATCCTAATTTCAGACAAAAGAAACTTCAAACCAACAAAGATTAAAAAAAGACAAGGACATTGCATAATGGTAAAGGGTTCAATTCAATAAGAAGACTTAACTACCCTAAATAGATATGCATCAAACACAGGAGCACTCAGATTCATGAAGCAAGTTCTTAGAGACCTACGACAAGACACAGACTCTCATACAATAGTAGTGGGAGATTTCAACACTCTGTTGACAATATTAGACAGATCTTTGAGGCAGAAAATTAGCAGAGATATTCAGGATCTGAACTAAACATTGGACCAAATGGATCTGATACACTTCTACAGAACTCTCCACACCAAAACAATAGAGTATACATTCTTCTCTTTGCTATATGGCACATACCCTAAAATTGACTGTGTAATTGGACATAGAACAATCCTTAGCAAATGCAAAAAAAAAAAAATCCACATCATAC
This sequence comes from Piliocolobus tephrosceles, assembly GCF_002776525.5. Taxonomy (NCBI): domain Eukaryota; kingdom Metazoa; phylum Chordata; class Mammalia; order Primates; family Cercopithecidae; genus Piliocolobus; species Piliocolobus tephrosceles. The sequence continues at coordinate 79,165,941 of NC_045436.1, read as the reverse complement.
CAAACGCACTCTTAGACCACAGTGCAATAAAAACAGAAGTCAAGACTAAGAAAATACTTCAAAACCATGCAATTACATGAAAATTAAACAATGTGCTCCTGAACTATTTTTGGGCAAGTAATGAAATTAGGCAGAAATCAATAAGCTTTTGAAACTAATGAGAACAAAGATACCACATTCCAGAATCTCTGGGACATAACTAAGGCAGTGTTCAAAGGGAAATTCATTGCACTAAATGCCCATATAAAAAAGTCAGAAAGATCTCAAGTTAACAACCTAATATCACAACTGAAAAAAA
>NC_045436.1:79151388-79165633 GCF_002776525.5 Piliocolobus tephrosceles | reverse complement strand
GTCAGAAAGATCTCAAGTTAACAACCTAATATCACAACTGAAAAAAATTAGAGAAGCAAGAAAAAATCAACCCCCAAACTAGCAGAAGACAAGAAATAACCAAAATCAAACCTTAACTGAAGGAAATTGAGACATGAAAAGCCATTCAAAAGATCAGTGAATCTAAGAGTTTGTTTTTTGAAAAAAAATTAATAAGATAGACCACTAGCTAGAATAACAAAGAAGAAAAGATCCAAATAAACACAATTTGAAATGATGAAGGGAATGTTACCACTGACCCCATGGGACTATAAATAACCATCAGAAACTACAACAAACACCTCTACACACACAAACTAGAAAACCTAGAAGAGATGGATAAATTCCTGAGCACATACACTCTCCCAAGACTGAACTAGGAAGAAATTGATTTCCTAAACAGACTGACAACGAGTTCTAAAATTGAATTAGTAATAAATATCTGACTAACCAAAATAAAGCCTAGGACGTGATGGATTCACAAATTCTACCAGATGTGCAAAGAAGAGCTGTTATCATTCTTACAAAAACTATTCCAAAAAATTGAGGAGACAGGACTCCTCCCCAACTCATTCCATGAGGCCAGCATTATTCTGATACCAAAAACTGTCATAGACACAACAAGAAAAGAAAACTTCAGGCCAATATACTTGATTAATATCAATGCAAAAATCTTCAACAAAATACTTGCAAATCGAATCCAGCAGCACATCAAAAGCTAATCCACCATGATCAAGTAGGCTTAATCCCTGGGATACCCAAGGTTGGTTCAACGTATGCAAATCAATAAATGTGATTCATCACATAAACAGAACTAAAGAAAAAACACATTTTTTATCTCAGTAGATGCGGAAAAGTCTTTTGATAAAATTCAACATGACTTCATGTTAAAACTCTCAATAAACTAGGTATTGAAGGGACGTACTTCAAAATAATAAGAGCCATTTATGACAAGCCCACACCCAACATTATACTGAATAGGCAAAAGCTGGAACCATTCCCCTTGAACACCAGCACAAGACAAGGATGCCCTCTTTCACCACTCCTATTCAACATAGTATTGGAAGTCCTAGCCACAGTAATCGGGCAAGAAAAGAAATAAAAGGCATCCAAATAGGAAGAGAGGAAGTCAAGCTATCTGTTTACAGATGACATAATTCTATATCTAAGAAAATCCCATAGTCTCAGCCCAAAAGCTCCTTCAGTTGATAAACAACTTCAGCAAAGTCACAGGATACAAAATTAATGTGCAAAAATCACTAGCATTCCTATATACCAACAATAACCAAGCTAAGAGTGAAATCAGAAAGGAATCTCATTCACAATTGCCACAAAAAGAATAAAATACATAGGAATACAGCTAACCAGGGAGGTGAAAGATGTCCACAATGAGAATCACAAAACACTGCTCAAAGAAATCAGAGATAACACAAACAAATGGAAAAAACATTCCATGTTCATGGATAGGAAAAATTAATATCATTGAAATGGCCATATCACCCAAACCAATTTACAGATTCAATGCTATTCTTATCAATCTCCCAGACATTCTTCAACTAGAAAAAAATATTTTAAAATTCACATGGAACCAAAAAACAACCTGAATAGCCAACACAATCCTAATGGGAAAAACAAACAAACAAACAAACAGAAAAACAAAGCTGGAGGAATCATGTTACCTAACTTCAAACTACACTACAGGGTGACAGTAACCAAAATAGCATGGTATTGATACAAAAACAGGCACATAGACCAATGGAACAGAATAGAGAACCCAGATATAAAGCTGTACATCTATGATCACCTGATCTTCAACAAAAACAAGCAATGGGGAAAAGTTTCCCTATTCAATAAATGGTACTGGGATAACTGGCCAGCCATATGCAGAAAATTAAAACTGGACCCCTTCCTTATGCCATATACAAAAATTAACTCAAGATGAATTAAAGACTCAAATGTAAAACTCAAAACTATAAAAACTCTGGAAGACAACCTAGGCAATACCATCCTGGACATAGGAATGGGCAAAGATTTTATGACAAAGGCACCAAAAGCAATTGCAACATAAGCAAAAACTGACAAATGGAATCTAATTAAACTCAAGAGTTTCAGCACAGCAAAAGATACTATCAACAGAATACAAAAACAACCTATAGAATGGGAGAAAATAGTTACAAACTGTGCATCTGACAAAGATCTAATATCCAGTGTCCATAAGAAACTTAAACAAATTTACAAGATAAAAACAAACAACCCCATTAAAAAGTGGGCAAAAAGCATGAACAGACACTTCTCAAAAGAAGACATACATGTGGCCAACAAGCATGTGGAAAAAGTTCAACATCACTGATCATTAGAAAAATGCAAATTGAAACCACAATGAGTCAGAATGGCTACTATTAAAAAGTAAAGAAAAAAAAAAAAAAGAAACAGATGCTGGCGAGGTTGTGGAGAAAAGGCAATGCTTATACACTCTTGGTGGGAGTGTAAATTAGCTCAACCTTTGTGGAAGACAGTGTGGTGATTCCTCAAAAACCTAAAGTCAGAACTATCATTTTACCCAGCAATCCCATTACTGGGTATATACCCAAAGCAATCTAGATTGTTCTATATAGAGACATATGCACACACATGTTCATTGCAGCACATTTCACAATAGCAAAGACATGATATCAACCTAAATGCCCATCAGTGGTAGACTGGATAAAGAAAATGTGGTATATATATACCATGGAATACTATGCAACCATAAAAAAGGAATGAGATTAGTCTTTTGCAGGAACATGGATGGGGCTGGAGGCTATTTTCCTCAGTAAACTAACACAGGAACAGAAAACCAACTACTGCATGTTCTCACTTTAAGTGGGAGGTAAATGATGAGCATGAACACAAGGAAACAACAGATACTGGGCTGTTCTTGAGAGTGAAGGTTGGGAGGAGGGAGAAGAGCAGCAAAGATAACTATTGAGTACTGGCTTAATTCCCAGGTGACTAAATAATCTGTACAACAGACCTCCATGAAATGAGTTTACCTATGTAACAAACCTTCACAGGTACCCCTGAACCTAAAGTAACCATTAAAAATAATGAGCAGAATTTTATAATTGTTTTGAGATAATTATCTTTGGCTACAAAAATTAATAACAAAGGTGATGCCAGTCTGAGTTTGGACAGGCAGTTAGTTGCTGGGCAGATATCCTCACAGAAGTACTTTTAAGGTTGTGATGACCTTTCTGCATCATTGTGGTTTCTGTAGAGTCTTTTGTGGGAGTTTTTGTTATCTGGCATATTAGTGTGAGAAGCCTCTCTTCATAGCCCTCCCCATCTCTATTTGTCAGGGGTTTTTGTGTTTATTTGTTTGTTTTAAACATACACGATTCCATTTTGATTCTGATCACTTTCATATTTCTCTTTTTGATTAAGATTGTTCTCTGAAGGTATCACAGATCAATCATCCTGTAGTTAGGTTTTGATTGTCCTTCAGTACCCAAATGAACCTGCGCTGAGTTGCTGGTCTGTTCCACATTGGAGAGAGTGATTGGCAACTAAGAGTCAATGTCAAACTCCATTTAGCAACATTTCAGCAATAAGGGAAATTTGAATGGACAGCTCTCCAGCCACTCCTCAGGTGGCTCTTCTCTTTTAAAGATTGGATTATATGGGGATGAAAGACTATGGAAAAAAAAGATTGTGGATAATCTATGATATTCTAAGCCTATTGGAACAGAAACTGTCTCAGAATCATTTTAGTATCTGACCCCACCACCAATATCCCGGCACCTAGGCCCACAGTAGAAACTAATAAAAAATCTCGTTGAATGAATAAAAGATTTATTGCCTGATTAAGTAAAGGAATGATCACTCATGTTACTTGTGACATTTGTAACTTTTAGGAGATCCTGTGAACTGAGTTTCCCAGACTCCAGTTCGATTCAGTCAGTTCTCTTCTTTCTCAAAGCCCAGCCAAGCCTTCTTGATCCCATTCTGATCCTTCACACTGGAGGACTAGTCAAGCAGTTAATCACAGCTGGTGGTTTCTTCAGCTGCAAAGAGAACTGTCACTCTCACTGTGACTCAGCCCTTTTCCACTGCTTGTAGGAATTGCTGTTTGTTGAATAAATCTGGTCGAGTTTGACAAGAAAGGTCTCCTAGGAAGTGTTAAAATAAATAAGGTCTTGGTAAGGTGTCTCCTAGACATGTGAAATAAACAAAACAAAAAAACACTTCATAAAAAGAATTGTTTGGTTAATGGGCTATCCTTTGATTAAAATTGTAAGCATTTGGCCGGGCGCGGTGGCTCATGCCTGTAATCCCAGCACTTTGGGAGGCCGAGGTGGGTGGATCACAAGGTCAGGAGTTCGAGACCAGCCTGGCCAAGATGGTGAAACCCCGTCTCTACTAAAAATAAAAAATTAGCCGAGCATGGTGGCATGCACCTATAGTCCCAGCTACTCAGGAGGCTGAGGCACGAGAATCCCTTGAACCCAGGAGGTGGAGGTTGCAGTGAGCTGTGATCCGGCCACTGCACTCTAGCCTGTGCGACAGAGCGAGACTCCATCTCAAAAAAAAAAAAAAAAAATTGTAAGCATTTGATTTAAAACTGGCTGGTAGAACTTTCACTTACTAAGTAGTTTATATTCAGGTATCAGTATTGTCTTTGAAGTGTAAGAAGGTGGTCATCTTTTTGCTGTATGCTTAAAAGGATTTGTGAGTGAGTGTTGGCTGGAGTGCCCAGACTCTGAGTCTATATGGAGAGTCACCCTTGCAGTACTTGGGCAGCCCCATGTCTAAATACTTTGTTCCTTTCAATATGATTATGTTTCCCTGCCTCTTCATGACTGGCCCCCTTCTTGGGATGTTACAGAACTACCCTCAGTTGCCCAGTGAGCCACTGATGTAACAGAATGTGTACCTGCCCTTACAGTGTCTTCCAGGACCCACTTTCTCATGTCCTGTGTTTTTCTGGATACATTTGGTACTCGTATACACACACTTTCTTCACTCCTCCTTGTTGACCCTGCCTGGAGAGGAGAGATCCTATAATATTCCTTTCCGTTAGAGACCCCTTTTGTGTTCATTTCATAGGGCTGCCATAACAAGGTACACAAACTTGGTAGCTTAAAATAACTGAAATTTGTTGTCTCATAGTTTCTGAACACCAGAAGTCCAAAATCAAAGTGTTATCAGGATTGGATACTCCTGGAGTCTCTGAGGCAGAATCTGTTCCATGCCTTTCCCCTAGCTTCTGGTAGTTCCCAGCAATCTTTGGCATCCTTTGGCTTGTGGATGTATTACTCCAATCTCTGCCTCTGTGGTCACATGCTGTTCTCCTCTGTGTTCCTCTTTGCATCTTCACCTAGCCTTCATATAAGGACACTAATCTTTGAATTTAGAGCTCACTCTAATTCAATATGACCTCATCTTAACTACTTACATTACATCTGCAAGGACCCTATTCTCAAATAAGGCCACATTCTGAGGTTCTGGCATACATGAATTTTGGAGGAACACTATTCAATCCAATACACCTCCTTTCTTCCCAGCCGGGTCTTACAAGAGCACAAGGCATCATTCGAGCTTTCTTGAGATTTTGCCCACACCCTAAGCCTATATATATATGTGCAAGCCCATTTATCTAAAGAGAAAAGAACTAGAAAGCTAGGCTTTCGTCATTTGAATGCACATTTAAGAGTGGCAGCTCAGAGAAAATAATATGTGTATAAATTATTCAAAGCTTGCCTGGTGGTATCCTAATAAGGGTAGTTACCTTGCAGTGGGCAGGCTTATCACTGATCTTCAGTAATGATAAAAAAAGCTAACACTTGTTGATCATAAACAGGTTTTTAGGGACTATTTCAAGCCTTTCATAAATGGTATCTCATTAAATCTTTGTAACAGTTTTGTGAAAGAAGTACTAAATTGGTATTATCCTCATTTTACAGGTGAAGAAATTGAGACTTGCAGAAATTAGTTTATCAAAGGTAACAATATTCTTAAATGGATGTCAGAGTCCAGAGATGAAACTTTTAAACACTTCAATGTGGTCTCCTTATAAAAAATACATTGTCTTCTCCATTTGGCAGATGAGGAAAAATGTGGGTACAAGAAATTAAGTCATTTGTCTGAAGTGTTATAGCCAATACATCTGAAATGAAAATCCTGATCTGTTTTCCCTTAAATCTAAATTCTTTTTATAGCACCTGACTGCAAGTTTGTTTCTACAGGGGCCCAGGTGAGGACAGCAATGGAAGAAAGCAGGTAGCTGGCTCTTTGAGGATTCAGCAGATCAAAAAAAAAAAAAAAAAAAAAAAAAGGAGGTTGAACCATGAGTAATGACCTCAATGGTTTGTCCAAGAGTTTGCTAAACCCACACTAGCCTGACTATGCCTGAGTTTGAATTTGGGAGCCCTTTCTTTCCTTTTGATGCTGAGATTCTGTGAGCAAGACACTGCCTTCGGCTCCATGGATGTCCTCAGAGGACACAGAAACTCCCATTTAGGGGGCTTCATGATGATAATACTTACTATACTGATACTTAAAGTAAACTACTTAGTAAGTGAAAGTTCTACCAGGCAGAACTTTTAAATACTTAAAATTGTAAGTATTTAAACCTAATACTTATAATTTTAATGAAGGGATACTCCATTACTTGATTAAATGATGATGGCTCAACTTAGAACTTGGTGTTAGGACTCAGACCACTTGCTGGTTTCCAGCTCATTTCCTTTCCTCTTTTTTTCCTTTTTTCTTCTTCTTATGTATCCCCTTTGTTCAACTATTTTATAAATATTTCCACAATCCACCAATAGGTTTCATGTCACCCATGTAGCATATCATTTCCCCTTTGAGAATACCTTGAGGTTTATTTTAAATTGTCTCAGTCTCTTTCTCTAAAATGAACAGTATCATCTGCTTTGTAAGAGTTTTATAATCAAATGAGATAATTATTTAGTAATCTAAGAAACATTAGCTATGATTAATTGAAGGAACACTGAGTTAAAAAGAGAAAGATATACAGCATAATTTAACCAACGTAATTTCTAGCAAATTACAGACCATAATTTCAGATAAAAGGAAGTTACCTACTCTCCTTACACAATGGCACAAATTTGGCCAGATCTCTGACTTTCAAGCATCTTTTGATATAAAATATCCTGTTCTACTTTTTTCATAAAGCACTGAAATATTTCAGAAATTCTTCCATTTCAGTGTCCAAGTTACATTTCCAACACTAGGTCTCGAATATGGAAGTGACATCAACAACAACAATGCCAAAACCCTTTACCAGTCTATGCATTGATTTTTAATTTATTTAATTAATTCGCCGTAGTTTAGGCGGAGTTAAACCTTTTTATTTTAAAATTAGAAGTTCTTCATTTTGAAGAAATCCAGGACAAACCACAGCTTCTTGTCAGTTTAGACCTCTCTTACACAATTATAGCTCTGACCTCAATTTAGCCACCAGCTTCCTCATAGTTATATAATTCCTGGTCTCGTCCTCAGTCAGCACTGTCATAAGACTCAATCTTGTCACAAAACTTCATTCCTAGGACCAATATATATACACAAGGCCACAGTGTTGTCTGACCATAGTTCTTCAACAACGTCCAGGGCTCTTTCCTCCAGAGGTGTGTTTAGCTGAGCAACCTCAGATTTCATATCAGACAGGCACCTACTCCTTAAGGTTCAATTGGACTCTTCCTTTTGCTTTTATCCCTTAGAATAAATGCACATTTTATACTTACACATTTCCATTTTTTCCAGGCAAATTATAGAAGAAGTGAGAGAGCACACCTATGTTATCTGAGAGGAAACTGGCAAAGACAAGCCAGCCCTTTGAGGATGCTATGCCTTACCTTGATAATGACACAAAAAGTGAGAGGATGCAGTGCCAGTCTTGGAAGGACAAAAAGTACAGGGGCATATCTCACAAAGCATAGTCTTTGGAATGAACTAGGGTGATCTAATACATGGTTTTGAGCTGTGTTTCTTAAACTATCCGTGATGAAGACCCATTCTATTCCTCCTCCAGTCCATCATGGACTGATCCTTTTATAAAATATAATAAAAATGGGTTACTAGAAAAATAAAATGAAAAGCAAAATACTAGTCCATATTTTTATGACATTTAACAGATATAAACTTAATTTGTCAAGTTTCTATAGAAGTTTCTAAACACTCTTAGTTTTGAGGTCCATCTCCTCATGGACCACTCATAATCAGAGGGTTGATGCTGGGCTAGGACCACGCTTTGGGTGGCACTGCTAGTATGGAAGAATAGTGATCCCAGATAGGCTTCACACTGGGTCACTTGGGAAGATGTCCCAAAACTTGTGTTTATTGAAAGGGGAATCATGTGGATGTTGTTCTGGTATTGTGTTTTGTAACGGCTTCTCAATTCTTTCTAATGTGCAGTGAAGTTGAAAACATTGCTCCAGAATAACAGGCCTTGTTGTTATTTAAGCTTCATTTCTGTCAATTACTGACAAACAGCCAGATCTACATAAAGAATAATAACCCTGAAGGTACAGATAGCTTAGACATTCTATCCCTGTCCAGCTAAATTATATAAATAAAATTCTAGCTTTTATTTTTTAGAGATAGCCCTGGCAGTCATTAAAAAAAAAAAAAAAAAAAAAACTCTTAAGGAACTTCTTTAAGACAAAATGACATTCTTTGCTCTGATATCAGCATTAATTGACCATTTGATCTAAATTTGTTTCCTGTGTGAATTTACCAGAAAGAGGTACATTTTGCAGTGTGGTACACATGGACCTGTGTGTAAAACCAGACTTCATTTTACTACCTGTGGGAACAGGGGCAAGTTATCTAAAATCTCTGACTTCAGTTTCTTTTTACTAAGTTCAGGTTTGTTATGTAGGTAAACATGTGTCATGGGGTGGTATTGTGCAGATTATTTCATCACTCAGTTATGAAGCCTAGTACCCATTAGTTATTTTTCCTGATACTCTCCCTCCTCCCACCCTCTACCCTCTTGTAAGCCCCAGTGTGTGTTCTTCCCCTCTACGTGTCCATGTGTTCTCATCATTTAGCTCCCACTTATAAGTGAAAACATGTGGCATTTGGTTTTCTGTTCCTGCATTAGTTTGCTAAGGATAATGGCCTCCAGCTCTATCCATGTCACAGCAAAGGACATAATCTCATTCATTATAATGGCTGCATAGTATTCCATGGTGTGTACGTACCACATTTTCTTTATCTAGTCTACCATTAATGGACATTTAGGTTGATTCCATGTCTTTGCTATTGTGAATGGTGCTACAGTAAACATACATGTGCATGTGTCTTTATAATAGAACAATTTATATTCCTTTGGGTATATACTCAGTAATGGGATTGCTGGGTCGAATGGCAGTTCTGTCTTTAGGTCTTTGAGGAACCACCACACTGTTTTCTACAGTGGCTGAACTAAATTACACTCCCACCAACAGTGTATAAGCATTCCTTTTTCTCCAGAACTTCGCCAGCATCTGTTATTTTTTGACTTTTTAATAACGGCTATTCTGACTAGTGTGAGATGGTATCTCATTGTGGTTTTGATTTGCATTTCTCTAATGATCAGTGACGTTGAGCTTTTTTTCATATGATTGCTGGCCACATGTATGTCTTCTTTTGACAAATGTCTTTTCATATTCTTTGCCCACGTTTTAATGGTGTTTTTTTCCTTGTAACTTTAAGCCTCTTATAATGCTGTATATTAGATTTTTGTCAGATGCATAATTTGTAAAAATTCTCTCCCATTCTATAGGTTGTCTGTGTACTCTGTTGATAGTTTCTTTTGCTGTGCAGAAGCTCTTGAGTTTAATTAGATACCATTTGTCGATTTTTGCTTTTGTTGCAATTGCTTTTTGCATCTTCCTCATGAAATCTTTGCCTGTGCCTATGTCCTGAATGATACTGCCTAGATTGTTTTCCAGAGCTTTTATACTCTTGGGTTTTACATTTAAGTCTTTAATCCATCTTGACTTAATTTTTCTTTTTTTTTTTTTTTTTTTTTTGAGACGGAGTCTCGCTCTGTCGCCCGGGCTGGAGTGCAGTGGCCGGATCTCAGCTCACTGCAAGCTCCGCCTCCCGGGTTCACACCATTCTCCTGCCTCAGCCTCCCGAGTAGCTGGGACTATAGGCGCCCGCCACCTTGCCCAGCTAGTTTTCTGTATTTTTTAGTAGAGACGAGGTTTCACTGTGTTAGCCAGGATGGTCTCGATCTCCTGACCTCGTGATCCGCCCGTCTCGGCCTTCCAAAGTGCTGGGATTACAGGCTTGAGCCACCGCGCCCAGCCTTGACTTAATTTTCTACATGGCTTAAGGAAGGGGCCTAGTTTTAATTTTCCACATATGCCTAGCCTGTTATTCCAGCACCATTTATTGAATAGGGAATTCTTTCCCTATTGCTTGTTTTTGTCAGGTTTATTGAAGATCAGATAATTGTAGGTGTGTGGTCTTGTTTCTGGGTTCTCTGCTCTGTTCCAGTGGTCTATGTGTCTGTTTTTGTACCAGTACCATGCTTTTTTGGTTACCGTGGCCCTGTAGTATAGTTTGAAATTGAGTAGCAGGATGCCTCTAGCTTTATTCTTTTTGCTTCGAGTTGCCTTGGCTATTTGGGCTCTTTTTTGGTTCAATATGAATTTTAAAATAGTTTTCTCTAGTTCTGTGAAGAATGTCATTGGTAGTTTAATGGGAATAGCATTGACTGTATAAATTGCTTTGGGTACTACGGCAATTTTAATGATATTGATTTTTCCTATCCATGAACACGGAATATTTTTCCATTTGTTTATGTCATCTATGATTTCTTCGAGCAGTGGTTTTTAGTTCTCCTTATAGAGATCTTTCACCTCCCTTGTTAGCTGTATTCCTAAGTATATTTTTCTTTTTGTGGCAACTGTGAATGGGAGCTCATTTTTGATTTTGCTCTCATCTCATCTTGATTGTTGTTGGTGTACAGTTGCTAGCGATTTTTGTGCATTAATTTTGTATCCTGGGACTTTACCAAAGTTGCTTATTGGCTTAAAAAGTCTTTGGGCTAAAATGATGGGGTTTCCTAGATATAGGATCATTTCATCTGCAAGCAGGGAGAATCCAGTTTCTTTTTTTTTTTGATTTTTTTTTTTTTTTTATTATACTTTAAGTTCTAGGGTACATGTGCATAACGTGCAGGTTACATATGTATACATGTGCCATGTTGGTGTGCTGCACCCATCAACTCGTCAGCACCCATCAATTCATCATTTATATCAGGTATAACTCCCCAAAGCAATCCCTCCCCCCTCCCCCCTCCCCATGATAGGCCCCAGTGTGTGATGTTCCCCTTCCCGAGTCCAAGTGAGCTCATTGTTCAGTTCCCACCTATGAGTGAGAACATGCGGTGTTTGGTTTTCTCTTCTTGTGATAATTTGCTAAGAATGATGGTTTCCAGCTGCATCCATGTCTCTACAAAGGACGCAAACTCATCCTTTTTTATGGCTGCATAGTATTCCATGGTGTATATGTGCCACATTTTCTTAATCCAGTCTGTCACTGATGGACATTTGGGTTGATTCCAAGTCTTTGCTATTGTGAATAGTGCCGCAATAAACATACGTGTGCATGTGTCTTTGTAGTAGCATAATTTATAATCCTTTGGGTATATACCCAGTAGTGGGATGGCTGGGTCATATGGTACATCTAGTTCTAGATCCTTGAGGAATCGCCATACTGTTTTCCATAATGGTTGAACTAGTTTACAATCCCACCAACAGTGTAAAAGTGTTCCCATTTCTCCACATCCTCTCCAACACCTATTGTTTCCTGATTTTTTAATGATTGCCATTCTAACTGGTGTGAGATGGTATCTCATTGTGGTTTTGATTTGCATTTCTCTGATGGCCAGTGATGATGAGCATTTTTTCATGTGTCTGTTGGCTGTATGAATGTCTTCTTTTGAGAAATGTCTGTTCATATCCTTTCCCCACTTTTGGATGGGGTTGTTTGTTTTTTTTCTTGTATATTTGTTTGAGTTCTTTGTAGATTCTGGAAATGAGCCCTTTGTCAGATGAGTAGATTGCAAAAATTTTCTCCCATTCTGTAGGTTGCCTGTTGACTCTGATGGTAGTTTCTTTTGCTGTGCAGAAGCTCTTTAGTTTAATGAGATCCCATTTGTCAATTTTGGCTTTTGCTGCCGTTGCTTTTGGTGTTTTAGACATGAAGTCCTTGCCCATGCCTATGTCCTGAATGGTACTACCTAGATTTTCTTCTAGGGTTTTTATGGTATTAGGTCTAACATTTAAGTCTCTAATCCATCTTGAATTAATCTTCGTATAAGGAGTAAGGAAAGGATCCAGTTTCAGCTTTCTACTTATGGCTAGCCAATTTTCCCAGCACCATTTATTAAATAGGGAATCCTTTCCCCATTTCTTGTTTTTTTCAGGTTTGTCAAAGATCAGATGGTTGTAGATGTGTGGCATTATTTCTGAAGGCTCCGTTCTGTTCCATTGGTCTATATCTCTGTTTTGGTACCAGTACCATGCTGTTTTGGTTACTGTAGCCTTGTAGTATAGTTTGAAGTCAGGTAGCGTGACGCCTCCGGCTTTGTCCTTTTGACTTAGGATTGTCTTGGCAATACGGGCTCTTTTTTGGTTCCATATGAACTTTAAAGCAGTTTTTTCCAATTCGGTGAAGAAACTCATTGGTAGCTTGATGGGGATGGCATTGAATCTATAAATTACCTTGGGCAGTATGGCCATTTTCACAATATTGATTCTGCCTATCCATGAGCATGGTATGTTCTTCCATTTGTTTGTGTCCTCTTTGATTTCACTGAGCAGTGGTTTGTAGTTCTCCTTGAAGAGGTCCTTTACATCCCTTGTAAGTTGGATTCCTAGGTATTTTATTCTCTTTGAAGCAATTGTGAATGGAAGTTCATTCCTGATTTGGCTCTCTGCTTGTCTGTTACTGGTGTATAAGAATGCTTGTGATTTTTGCACATTAATTTTGTATCCTGAGACTTTGCTGAAGTTGCTTATCAGCTTAAGAAGATTTTGGGCTGAGACGATGGGGTTTTCTAAATACACAATCATGTCATCTGCAAACAGGGACAATTTGACTTCTTCTTTTCCTAACTGAATACCCTTGATTTCTTTCTCTTGCCTGATTGCCCTAGCCAGAACTTCCAACACTATGTTGAATAGGAGTGGTGAGAGAGGGCATCCCTGTCTTGTGCCAGTTTTCAAAGGGAACTTTTCCAGTTTTTGCCCATTCAGTATGATATTAGCTGTGGGTTTGTCATAAATAGCTCTTATTATTTTGAGGTACGTTCCATCAATACCGAATTTGTTGAGCGTTTTTAGCATGAAGGGCTGTTGAATTTTGTCAAAAGCCTTTTCTGCATCTATTGAGATAATCATGTGGTTCGTGTCTTTGGTTCTGTTGCTATGCTGGATTACGTTGATTGATTTGCGAATGTTGAACCAGCCTTGCATCCCAGGGATGAAGCCCACTTGATCATGGTGGATAAGCTTTTTGATATGCTGCTGAATCCGGTTTGCCAGTATTTTATTGAGGATTTTTGCATCGATGTTCATCAGGGAGATTGGTCTAAAATTCTCTTTTTTTGTTGTGTCTCTGCCAGGCTTTGGTATCAGGATGATGCTGGCCTCATAAAATGAGTTAGGGAGGATTCCCTCTTTTTCTATTGATTGGAATAGTTTCAGAAGGAATGGTACCAGCTCCTCCTTGTACCTCTGGTAGAATTCAGCTGTGAATCCATCTGGTCCTGGGCTTTTTTTGGTGGGTAGGCTATTAATTGTTGCCTCAATTTCAGAGCCTGCTATTGGTCTATTCAGGGATTCAACTTCTTCCTGGTTTAGTCTTGGAAGAGTGTACGTGTCCAGGAAATTATCCATTTCTTCTAGATTTTCTAGTTGATTTGCGTAGAGGTGTTTATAGTATTCTCTGATGGTAGTTTGTATTTCTGTGGGGTCGGTGGTGATATCCCCTTTATCATTTTTTATTGCGTCTATTTGATTCCTCTCTCTTTTCTTCTTTATTAGCCTTGCTAGTGGTCTGTCAATTTTGTTGATCTTTTCAAAAAACCAACTCCTGGATTCATTGATTTTTTGGAGGGTTTTTTGTGTCTCTATCTCCTTCAGTTCTGCTCTGATCTTAGTTAGTTCTTGCCTTCTGCTAGCTTTTGAATGTGTTTGCTCTTGCCTCTCTAGTTCTTTTAATT
>NC_045436.1:79150527-79151288 GCF_002776525.5 Piliocolobus tephrosceles | reverse complement strand
TACTGCTTTAAATGTGTCCCAGAGATTCTGGTATGTTGTATCTTTGTTCTCATTGGATTCAAAGAACATCTTTATTTCTGCTTTCATTTCATTATGTACCCAGTAGTCATTCAGGAGCAGGTTGTTCAGTTTCCATGTAGTTGAGCGGTTTTGATTGAGTTTCTTAGTCCTGAGTTCTAGTTTGATTGCACTGTGGTCTGAGAGACAGTTTGTTATAATTTCTGTTCTTTTACATTTGCTGAGGAGTGCTTTACTTCCAATTATGTGGTCAATTTTGGAATAAGTGCGATGTGGTGCTGAGAAGAATGTATATTCTGTTGACTTGGGGTGGAGAGTTCTATAGATGTCTATTAGGTCCGCTTGGTGCAGAGATGAGTTCAATTCCTGGATATCCTTGTTAACTTTCTGTCTCGTTGATCTGTCTAATGTTGACAGTGGAGTGTTGAAGTCTCCCATTATTATTGTATGGGAGTCTAAGTCTCTTTGTAAGTCTCTAAGGACTTGCTTTATGAATCTGGGTGCTCCTGTATTAGGTGCATATATATTTAGGATAGTTAGCTCTTCCTGTTGGATTGATCCCTTTACCATGATGTAATGGCCTTCTTTGTCTCTTTTGATCTTTGATGGTTTAAAGTCTGTTTTATCAGAGACTAGGATTGCAACCCCTGCTTTTTTTTGTTCTCCATTTGCTTGGTAGATCTTCCTCCATCCCTTTATTTTGAGCCTATGTATGTCTCTGCATGTGAGATGGGTCTCCTGAA